>NC_056734.1:23964909-23977409 GCF_019279795.1 Protopterus annectens | reverse complement strand
TGTTGTTGGTGTTTGAGCTGTATGTTTTTATATATCTCCTGTTGGATATTGATCTAATATGTTGATATTAGCTATAGACTGCAATGTTTTTTGGACATGTCATTGAGGACTGCTGTCATATAGAAATGGCATGCCTTTCAGTTTCAGATGTCTATCTTTCAAAACATTCATCCTAATGCATAACCTGTTGGCTATCTAGTTTCTGTCTGTCCTCTGTACAGATGTGCAGATGTCAGGTATTGTTACAGCCATACCACTATGTAGGTGCCCACATTGTATTGTGCTGAGGGTCTGGACACTGCTGGCTAGTTCTGACATATGGGACATTCCTTAATGTGGGCATTGCCCCTTTTCCTTGCCTGTGTGAGGGGCATTACAGAGGTGGTGACCTACAGATTCACATACAGTAGGTAGCAATACATCACAGGGCAGGACATGTGGAGACAGCCAAACAACTTGGGGGACATATCCCCAGATTTGTGAACCAATTCTATGTCATCTGTGCTGTTATACACATGGTGGATTGATAGACTGACAGGGTTTGTGTGGACATGCATTTAGTGAGTGACTTCACGACTGACAGTGATATGTCTCTGACATACTTCTCCACTGGCACGCTGTCCACAGACTAGCTACATATCTGCCTGTTATGTTTTTTCTGTTCCCCAGACAGTTGGTATCCTTGCTAAATCAGTCATGGACTCTGGAGAATGCAGTCAGTAAATACTCACATCTATTGGTATTACCAATGTCATATTCCTCATAAAGGATGTTACAACAAACCCAGTGACATCTGCAACTGTCTCAATGTATGACAGCTGTATGTCCAATCTACCCCTGTTTTTGTGCCTCTGTCCCCAAATGATGTTAGGCTTTGTCCAGATGTCAGTCAGGCACAGACGTATTTATTATCATTAGTTCTTGACTTCATTCCTGCTGACATCCCAGTGATGTAGTACACCCACACACATGTCAAGGACTAGGCCTTTGATGAGTCCTGAGCCTATACATTCTGAGGTGAACTGTACATATGAGAGGCCTGTGTATGTCTGGCCATTGTTAGCAGATTGTCATGATTGTGTACACATGTCATGCGTACATGTTATTTGGGCTGTGTATGGAAGGGGGGTGGATGTAAGTGTTATGGCTCCTTCTTTGTCTGACTGTGCATGCTGCTCCAGTTTCTGCTGATCTATTGGCTATATGTGTTTGTAGGGGCAGACTGAAACATGTCCTGTACCAAGGTCAGGATTCTGACTACACTGACAACTGGGACTCTATATGTAGGGCAAGTGTGTGAGTGGCAAACAATGATGTATTTGTTCACACAGTCCATATACTCTACTGCTCACTTGACTTAACAGTATGTGACTGTGGTGATGTTGGTCATGAGTATGCACTTTCACACTGGTGTATGTTTGTCACTGCTGTTACATCCCTGTAGTGCCAAATATATTTGCAAATGCACATTGTAATTATCCATATCAGATGTCCTAATATAATTACTTGTGCTATCTCAGTAAATATATGTTAGAGCACACAGGAAGGTGTTACTACAGCAACTGTGTTAGCTTATCTACACCAGTACTTCAGATACATCCACATTTTCATGGCTTCCACCCACCACTTTGTCAGCCTTGGTCCAGATTCATTGCAGAATGGGGTTCTGAGCATACCTGTCAACTGGCTAGATTATTTCTGGTTGTCCAGGTTTATTGCTCATATTTTTGGTCTGTTTGGAAGATTATTATCATTTCTCTGGTAAATCACTATAATTATATGATTGTTGTCAGAAAATGAGGACATACATTTCAATTACTTACCTCACATCCATCAGAATATGTATGCTGAAACAAACTGTGTCACTCTGTCAAGAAGAGTACAGGGGAACAATGACCTCTTCCTTCCTGGATGCTAATGCATTAGTACTGAGATGTGCCACATAGAAGGACTTTGTAACCGCAGTGGCAATGTGGTGTTCAAGAGACATTGCTGTCAAACTGTGTACCCAGATTTCTTAGAACGCCTTCTTTGTTCAGGGGACTACCATCAATGTGATAAATCATGGGAACAGGGTTTTCCACAAAGGGGATGACAACACATTTTCTACCATTGAGCTTAAGGCCATGGCTCTGACACTAGTCATTGGTCTCAGTGAGGCCTTTCAGTAGGATGCCAACATCACTTGGGTAGTTAATAATAGCTCCCAACTTGCAATTGTCTGCATACTTTGTCAGCCAGAGCCCCTTCATGTTGGCATGGACTTCAGAGATGTTGATGCCAAACATGAGAGGAGCCAGGACAGAACCCTGTGGGACTCCACTTATGACTGTTCAGCAGTCTGACTTGGAGTCAGCTATTTCCACACTGTGAGTCCTATCTGTGACCCTGTTTGCAACCCATATAGTCATATAGGGGTTGATGCCTAGCTTAGTGGGTTTTTGTATGACTCCTGAGTGGGGAATGTTATCAAAGGCTTTGGCCAGATCAAGGAGGCTGTATGTGCCACCTTGCCTTCATCCACAGCTCAGGTGACTGACAGAAAGATGTTTACCAGGTTGATTGAGCAGGTATGACCTACCCTTCACAAAAGTAAACTGTATGGGATCCTGAGTCTGCAGATTCCCATATTCCTGTTTATTAAGTACATGATAATGCATTCCATAGCTTTGCATACCAGACTTGTCAGGCAGTAGGGTGGTATTTCCCAGGGTCTGTAGTTGCACCTTATTTGTCAACAGTGGTGACTGTAGCAGTGCACCAGTTCAGTAGGGACAAATCCTGAGGTGAGGCTGTGCTTGCACAGGGCAAACAGGTGAGATGCCAGGTCACTCTGTAGTTCATGTAGAACACAGCCAGGTATATTGTTAGGTCCCATAGAAGCTGTATTCTTGGCCTTGGACAGTGGTGTTTTAACCTGCGCAGCAGTAATACTGGGTGCCTGGCAGTGTACTGGTGTTGCGATTGGTCCTTTGAGGGGGGAGAGAGGGATAAAGTTTGCACTCAATACGTCAGCCAGTATATTGGCAACATGTGTTGGCTCAGTCTAGGAGATACCATTGTCTAGTAGCTCAGAAGAAAATCTTGTTATTGCCATGGAAATTCTTTACATAACTGTATGAGGCCTTGTGGATGTCTTTACTATGTGCTCCAATTCAGTTTTCACAGCTAGCTTTGTAGTATTTGATGATAGATCTCAACTTTTAACTGAGGCTGATAAGGGTTTTTTTTTTCCAGTCTTGGAACTTCACCTTATTCCATATCGGTTCCATCCTTCTGTTGTACAGTTTATTTATGTCTGGGGACCACCAAATTGGCTTCCTTTTTTCAGAGGTGAGGGTCCTGGTTCTATTGGGTATGGTGGTATCCATGCATTTGTGTACATGTTCACAGTGCATTGTTGTTTGACTCAGCAGTCATGCAACTAGTCTCCATTTGCATGGCTGCCATGAGGTTAGCCACCTCTGTTGTTATGAGGCCATAATTAGCTTTGGACAGTCTTTTCATGGTGGTTACCTGAGGAGGGGGTGGGGGAGGGCAGTGGATTTCCAAAGGTGATTAATTTGTGTTAAGATATAACAAGGGAGGGGTTAACTATTGGTATAGAACAACAGTCTTCCATGTTAACTAAAACCAGGTCAATGTGATGGGCATGTGCATCAGTACATGGGTAGCTTTCCCAGATAATGGTGGGGTAGTTGAAGTCAACCAGTGTGGGAGTGTTAGGTTGGACACTCATATTCTCCAGGGTGTTTAGGGACATGGAGTGTGAGTCTTGGGACATGTCTTGGGACCTATAGCAGGCTACAGCCTGAACCAATGTCTTACACAATGTTAGCTACACCTGCAGGATCTGTATTGCATAATGTTGTTCTACCACTCTGGAGGTGTGTTCATCCTTAATGAATATGGAAATACCACCACCTCTGGTGCTTCAGTCCATGTTCTGCAGCCAACAGTTGTGGAATGAGTTATAGGCTGGTAGTGCAGGAGTGCTTCCTGCTGCCTTTAACCAGGTCTCTCTTACGACACATAAGTCATTGTTCCCCATTTAAAGGAATACTTCCAGTGAGTGCATTTTCAGATTTAGACTTATAGTGTGCAGCAGCATGACCCTCAGATTACATGTGTTTGTAGGGTCTAAATTATATAGCTGAAAACGTAAAATCACGAATGCTTACATGAGCAAATAAGCAGATACTGCTCCCTCCACCCCCCCCCCCGCTAAATATATATATTCCAACTCCGAGATCACACTACACTGAGGAGAGGGCAAATATCCACTGTACTGCGATCCAAAAAAATGAATATTGAATATCTGCATTTTCACTCATGTGAGCACTCGAGATTTTAAGTTTTCGGGTATCTGAATTAGACCCTGTTTGTAGCTATCACATATTTATGTATATTTAAGTATACAAATATATATATGTGTGCGTGTGTGTGTGTTGGTGTGTCTGTGTATTTATTCACCTTTCTATATATATATGTGTGTATGCATATATGTAGATATAATGTGGATGTATATCTCTATATATAGGTATATAATATGTATAGATTTGTCCACATATATGCATCTCCATACATATATGCATGTATATATAGAGAACCTGACTGATTCTACAGACTCCTTTCCCTACTGTTGAATGACTGCACTATCTGATATGTTGGGAATGTCATTGCTATTTCATAGGGCTCAGGTAGTATAATGGTGCATTGCTTTGATAGTTGTTTACAGGGCCCTGGGTTTAAGACTTGGCAGGCCTTATTATTTTGTTGCAAGGCAGAACAATTCTGCTGGGGAGGAAGGGATAAGGGCAATAATTAACAGATGTTCCTAGTTTGGGCCCCTTCATCCCCATTTAGACAGATTTGTTGCAGAAAGAGGTTCAGAGTGGGGATCTGAAGTCTGACTGCACTACATACACACACACACACACACACACACATATAAATATATATATATATATATATATATATATATATATATATATATATATATATATATATATATATATATATATATATACATATATATATATATATATATATATATATATATATATCTATATATGTGTAAATGTATATGTGTATCTGTGTGTGTGTGTGTACTAACTGATATATTGTGAATGTCATCATTATTTTATATATATAAATAAATTAAAAAAAAAAAATATATATATATATATATATATATATATATATATATATATATATATATATATATATATATATATATATATATATATATATATATATATATATATTAATATATCCCCAGGATTTACTAATCTTCCGTGTAAGACTAGATTAGTCTTGCATGGAAACGCCAGTCTAAGAGTATGACTGCAGCGCGCCATGCATATTAATGAGGGCATGCTGCCTCAACTCTAAAGCTTACACGGAGTGTGGACGAGTGTAGGGGGCGTGTCGGACTGCCGAGCAGTCCAAAAATCCACACCCCTGCACTGACAAAACCCAAGAAATGTCAAGTTACATGAGCGAGTCCGCTCACATGTGTACATTGTAACACTACACTCCCCCATATGTTAAACCTCGTACAAATTTAAAAATGAAAAGAAATGTATTTTTTTGTTTTGTTTTATTTCTGATATAGCTGCCTGTATTTGCGCATGTTTGTGCAGGATTGCCCATTGCTTAGCTACAGTTAGCAGCTTAGACACCAAAGAGGATAATAAGAAAAAAATATTCAAATTAAGCAAGATAGCGTAGTGGTTAGAGCCTTCGCACAAAGAGGAGGCATTCCCGCTTTGAGTTCCACTACTGCGTGTTCCATTTTGTGTTGGAAATCTGTATACAAAAATATTTCCTGACATTTATCATGTATAAGTTTTGTAAAAATCATTCAAATGTTATATGTAGTAGTGAGCAAATTATATATATATATATATATATATATATATATATATATATATATATATATATATATATATATATATATATATGAAGATGAAATGGTTATGCATTCTGAGGCATGAGTAACTTATTTTAAGCAATATAAAGCACTGCTAAGCACATTTTAGCAGTATTTAGCATATTTAAAACCAATTGCTCATAGCTGAGCAGTGCGTTAACAAGTGCAATGTATTTGTGCGTAGCTGCAGATCACACTAACCAGCGCAATGTCAGGCAACATCGAGCAATGTTGGTCAACGCTAGGCAAAGTCGGGCAAAGTTGAGCAAAGTCGGCTAAACGCGGCCACACCTCCTTTACTGTACCTTAACCATTCGGGTCAGGCCAGTAGGAAAATAAAAAGCAGTGACAGGGCTCGAACTCAGGATACTGTGCACTATAGTCACAGTACATAACCTTTAAGCCATGACAGCATTTCATAGCCATGCACTTTCAACAGACACATATCTATCAAAGGAATATTAAACATTGCTAACATCAGCTAAGCAGGTGTGCCTACAGCTGAGTTTTTCAAAACTGGCCAATCACAAATAAGTGCAAGAAATGAGGCATACTTAAGCTCCACAGGTGGGAATACTTGCCATAACTGGTTGTAGCTCCCTTCTGCAGGCAGCATGGCCGGTGCTGGAGAAGGCACACGATTTCGAGCGCAGTGCTAGGGCACTGAGGAGACCAATGTAATGGTTTGGCTCCTTGTCCACAATCATGAGGAAAGACTCCTGCAGGGCCAATATCAGGGCACCCAATATAAAATGGAGGCCTGGAACAGTCTAGCTCGTGATCTGACCAATGCCACTGGCGTTCCTCAGACTGGTGAGCAGGTCAGGCACCATAATTCTGACCTGAAGCGACGTAAGGAGGATCAACTGGACCAGTGGATCCAGGAATCCCATGCGATGCCTAATGCCCCAGTACTGAGTAAGTAGCCATTGTATTAAGTAGTTAAGAATTGCTATGCTTGTCTATACTATGGATAGGTATGTCTCAATATCACTGCATTTACTTCACAGCTGCAGGTGTCTGAGCTATATCAGCAAGCCCATGAAGATAGGTTGCAAAGGCTGAGTCATCAGGCAGATTAGTAATTATTCTGCATGTACTGTTATATAAAATAAATGAGAGAGCCTTCAAAAGTGTTTTAACCCAATAAATAAAGGTGTAATAACCCTTTAATAAATGTATAATTCCTGGAGTGCGTCTGTGTCATTTTTTTGATATGTTGTTGTACTGTTGCATTTTACAAATAGTATTGTTGTATTAAGCAGTGTTAACCCACACTTGGGTAGGCCCATATAATGTGGATGAAGGGAGTGCCAGTAGCTTTTATGCATATTTACAGCCCTCAACTCTTGGTTCATGCCCAGCATGTACAGCTTAATCTGGCACATGAGTAGCTTGGTATTTTGTTCCCCAGAAATGTCAGTGTGCTGCCAGAAATGTAGGGAGCTGTTAACATATAACTGATACTTTCACCTGAACATATCTAAATAATTATATGAAAGTAGAGCTGTCAGTGTACCATCTTAGCAGTAGTGTGTGGAAGCAGCTCTCAAAATATGTAGCAGTAACATCTGCATCTTGGACAGTTTGTATTTAAGATACAGCTCATGTATATAATGATCTAGCAAAATCCAATTGCACAATATAAGGACAGTGGGTAGTGTAATAATACATGTAAGAGACATATAACTGCAGTTAATAAGAATGTAGTGAAAACTAGAAGGATATATAAGTTGTTAATTTAACTATCCTTTTCCACCCTACTGTATGTGCATAAAAAATGCAATTCCACACCTCAATCAGTATGTCTAATCTCAAAACATTTGTTGGGACATATGTCCTATTGGTTTATAAATATTTGCATTTATTTCTATGCATGTGCCCTGTTAAAATACCACAATATTGGTGGCCTGTTGCCATCGATTCAACCTGCATGCTGTTGTAATATCCACTATTGTTATGCTTGCTTTTCAACTGTTGAAACTCTGGTGTGTTGGGTTAATGGGAATACTTCTGCATGCTGTTATAACTAATTGGGAATGCTGTTGACTGTTACTAACCCATATCTTTATTAAACCCTCCAAAACATAGTTCGTATGGGAAGGCCGGTCTCAACGGACCCACCTGTCCCACCTCAGCTGGCCATGGCACCTAGCACCAGCAGGTCCGATGCCCAGCCTGGGACCTCCTCCTCCATTGGCCCTGTGCCACCTTTGGGTGGAAGTGCTGCAGGGAATGGGGCTCAGCCCCTCCATGCAAGTGTGGGTGTAGGAGGGCCACCTATCACCCTTCGAACTGTCTGGGCTATGGTGCATAGAGAGATTGAACTTTCTGTTGCAGAACCTCTATGCCAGCTTGAGGCACGAGTGGCGCAACTCCCGGGTCAGCCTGCCCCTCCTACACAGTCCCAAGCACAGCCACCCTCTGGGCTGTGAAGGTGCAGTGGTGACTGCCCATGGGTGGGAAACGCAGTCCCACTGTTTCCATCTGTGGGCTCATGGGCTTGTGATTTCCAAACATTCAACTCCGTCAAAGGTGTTCACCCACCACATGTGTCATATACTGCCCCTGTATGCATCTTGTTTGTCTCGTCTGTTTACCTCCCCAACCTACTTCCCCAAATATACCTACTTCCCCTACCCCATTTTCCACTCTCACCTGAAAAAATAAAAAGGGCAATCTGCTCCCAAAAAAAAAATTACACACCATACATAGCTGCCCATTTTGCACACATGTCCACTGGACACATAAAATGTAATTTAATTGCCATTACAACATACTTTGTTGCCCTCACCCCTCTCTCAGGGGTTGAAGATTTCATATCTACCTCCAAATTTATTCCATATGCACAACTGTTGCTGTTAAAGAAATGGGTAGCTATGGGCCTTCCCTACACCCGTCCTGCACATTCCGAGCTACTTTCCATACTGTCTTTCCCTCTTTGTGTCCCTTTTTCACCACTTTCTTATCTCCCCATTTTTCTTTTCTTTCAAAGAAATGAGCATGGGGGTTAGCAGGAGTAAGCACTATTAAGCAGTAGTTAGCGGGTTTGCACGAATGTGCGCTCATTTGCGCTTAGCTAAGCATTGCTAAGCATCACGCAAACCCCCTTACAACTGCTTAAAAGTGCCTTAATCGCTCTGTATGTGAGGGCCCTTGTTCTGCTCAGGAGCAAAATAAAACACCTCTGTCAGTCTCGAACACCGGACCTCATACACACTGCACAACATGAAGTATCACTAAGCCACGATAGATATACAACAAATTGGTGCTGAAATAAATATATCATGCATCAGAATGAGTGAATGTAAAGGAAAAATAGGAATGCCATACCACACAACTTGTTCTGTGGATCTTTACCAACAGTTGTTGTGGGATTACATTACACGACTGTGACAAGAGAAGCAGCCATTCTAGCAGGAAATAATGTTACACCATCACTTTACAACCCCACACAGTATCACAGCAGGACAAACACTGGCATATCTGTTTAGGGCAGAAGCCATACCTCCCAACTGTCCCTAATTTTCAGGGATGTCCCTGATTTTGACACAAATTTTAGATCTGTCCCTCTGAATCCCTCCTAAAACTACTGACTTTGGCCAGAAAGGTGGTGAATTACATTTAATAAATAATGACAATAATTAAGAATTAGACACTTCTTTTACTTCAGAAAAGATGTATTAATTCATATGCTCTGATTCTCTCAATGTTTCAACTTAATGGCATTAACATTTTAAAGGTGTCCCTTACTTTTTCCTTAATTTTCCCTGAGTCTGTTCAAATATGTACCTGAGTGTTTGAGAGGTCTGGCAGAGGCAGAAACACAGAGGCATATCAGCCTTTCTGCTGTTACACACTGTGCAAATAGTTTTGGAAGGAATTTCGGAAGCATACCCTTATGTGGGAATACAACACTGAAATACAAATGGATGTAGCCATGTACTGGTAGCAACCAACTGTAACAACACCATTGCTCTATTGCTGAAAAGACCTCTGTGGTGCACAGACAAAAATAATATGCTATTCTCTGGCTATCATGTGGATAGGTCCGCAGTTGGGAGTTACGCAGACAGACTACTTGCCTTGATAAACTAACATGTACACAGCAACCCTGTAAGTCCAGCAAGATAAAATCCACACAATACTACTTACGCTCTCTGTACTTCTGCACCCCTACCCAAATGTAGAATATACCTGTGTGTGCAGGGTCTACCAAGGATGTAGGTAAGCATACTCACAGTACTGCCATGTGTCCAGTTTTTCTGAGCAGCTTGTGCTAATATCAACACTTAAAAAGCACAAACTGTTTAGAACTGAGTAAATGAATATTCACAGTATAGCAGTTCACAAAAAAATTCTTGTGCCAAAGGAATACATCTCAATAACTAGCTTTATATGGCAGTTGTTTGTAAAACTTGAAAAGAAAGTACATCTTTCCATGTATCTTGGGATATCATTTTGAGGGGTGAGTACATTTCTACACTGACAAGTGGGTACTGGAAGCAGCAACATTAGGTCTGAGTACAAAATGTAAATCTCTGGCTACACCCCTGGCTTCTGATATAAGAACTATACCAACCTTCTGTCTTAAACAATGATGTCCGCAGCAAACAAGAATGATCTCCATCTTGGAAAGCTGAAAGGGCCACACCTACCTGAGTTAGCAATTTATAGTACTGGGTTGCTATGACAGTGATTACTGCAATTACTATACAGCAGGATGCATGCAATTAGCAAGTGGTGGCCACTAATTGGTGCAGAGGCCATCACATGCTCATGTGCAAATACCTACAAAAGCAGGCTGCAATCTCTGCCAACAAATTCAATCACTCTATTGCAGAGACTGACAGAGAGAGAGAGAGACAGAGAGAGAGAGAGAGACAGAGGAAAGGAAAAAGAAAAAGAAATATTACGAAATCATACAAAGGAAAGGTATGTGACACATATGTATTTACTGGCATGTAGTAGATGTTATTGAAGAATAGTCTACATAATGTGAAACATTCATATGTGGCAGCAGTACTTATTTGTGCATAGATGTTCTGCTTAACTACTGCTATGGACAATACAGTGTGTACCTGTGGGCAGTGGGACATACCTGTGAAATGTGTAGCTCAGCATTAAATGTCAAAGATATGATCCATGTTATCTGTGTTCTGTACAGTAGTGTGGCCAATGGCTGTTGGGGGGATTAACCCTGACATTATATAAATATGGGTGTGACAGAACAACACATGCATGATAGTCATATTAAAGTGTAGCTTAGCATTGGCAACTGCTGTAGCAGTCTAGTATGCTTATTTGGCATTTGTAGCCATATATACCCCCCTAATGTTAGTGTGTTCATATGTGGCACCTGTTTGTGTGGCAGCAAGGCCCAACAGTTCAGCTGTGAGGTCCAGGGACTTACAACAGTGTGGAGCTTGTGTGTGTATGCCACACACATATGGAGAAATATATATGTGTCATATATATTCACATCTGTATATGTGCATAGAGCAGGGGACATATTGCAACTGTTTGTAAAGGGTGGAGATATATATGTTGGTGAAGGTTAGTATGCGCATATTTGTATGTAGGTTTTAGTGTGTGACAAACAAGACAGCATACAGTGCTGGTATATGACATGTGGTGGTTAAACACTGTGGGTGTTTTTTTCAGTTTGCAATGTTGAAGCCAGTGAAGCCTGTTAAAGCTACCCGGGCTGTGAACTCATTCAATGCATTTGTCCCAAGACTGTGCAATTTTATTACATTACTGTACACCTCACATCCTTTGTATAATTGATATTCTCACTATGAAAGGTGAAATGTATATGTGCCTACATATATATGTATATGTATATATATATATATATATATATATATATATATATATATATATATATATATGTATAGTTATATATAGATAGATATATAGTTATATATACTCATACACACCTACATCTACTTGTTGTAATAGATTATCTGAAATGTTAACTGACTGTGATGGCCAATGTGTTTGTGAATACATCAAAGAGATGTATCTGTGGGATAGCTTAGTGGGAAACTGTTTATGTCATGGTATTATGGGTCCTTGCTTTGATTCTAGCAAAAGCTGTGTATTCTGTTGCTAGGCAGAAAAAGTGCTATTGCATACAGTGTGATTAAGTCCCTTGGTTTTAACTAGGGTGTGTCATTGGAGGCTAAAGCACTACATCTATGATTATTGATTGGTACTGATGTTGAATCCAAATCCTGTGTGTACTGTAGTACTACCTGAAGCCCCGGGCCTGTACTGCAAAGTATGGTGTATGTCCACATTGCTTGCATCCACTGTTTTGTGTGGTCCCTGTATTCATCACAGATTACATTTCTAAAGATTAAGGTTGTGTAAATACTGACACACAATACTGTATAGTACACACTGAAAGCTTATCTGGGTTGTCATACCTTTGTGTCCTGTAATTATGTCTGATGTGTGTGTGGGTATGTCTGTAACATGTCTTTTGACATATGTGTGGTAAAACATATAACTGCATATCTAGCAACATTCATAGTGTACTACAGCAGTATGCGACCTA
>NC_056734.1:23750450-23964896 GCF_019279795.1 Protopterus annectens | reverse complement strand
GTCCTCAAGTTCTCATGAATCAGCCAGGACCAGCATGAGTGTACTGCAATGTGGCAAGATGTTGTTTGCAGGGTAAATGAAGTAGGCCTGCATAACGGGACATATGAGCAGGTACACCACCATTGCAGTGATCTTCTCAGAGATGTCTGTCAGCATGCTGCTGATGTGCAGAGACAACAGCTTGCAACAGGAAGTGGTGTTAAAATCCATCCCCCCTCACTAGAGTGGAGGAGCTGCTCCTGAGCCTGGTGGCACCTGCCCAACAACAACAGCAGCAGACATACACCATGATGGAGGTTGGAGCCACCCAGCAAGCACACATGGAGCATGTAGGTAACATGGCATATCTGTAGACTACTGTTATCTGTATTAGTAGATCATGTATATGTCAGATGTGAAGTGTGTCGTTAAAAGATGTGGAGCCTGTTGTTGTGCAATACTGATCATTTGGAACATAATCTGTAGCCCTGTGAATGTAAACTGTTGTTGTCCTGTAAGATTGCAAACACACAGTAGCAATGCCACAGTTGTGGCCACAGGCAAACTGTCTCATCTTTATGTAGGTCCCTCTGAGGTGACATCAAGACAGCGGACAGATGCTGGTGAGTGTGTTCTACATTTATTATTGTAAATAAAAAGTGCATGTCATAGTTAAAATGTAGGCCATGTACACATGTAACACACCTACCCATAATGCATGCTGTGCATGTTTGGTGTAAGACCACGCACATCTCACTAATGTGACTAGCTGCCTCAAACACATGCAATACCCAGACCATCTCAAACAAATGTGGCTAGACTGTAGTGACCATTGGATAGGCACAGTTGATACTCAACATGCACATAACATACACATCTATGTCATACACAGAGCATTTTAACATGCTACACATAAAGGATTCCCAAACCCTCTGTAAAGACACACTCGAGTATCCAAAATCTCATCCACACATTACACATAATATACCTGAGGGGTAGAGGCCTATCATGGGGCATTTAAACACTCTGCAACACACTACACATTCATGTTAGGGAATGCTCCTTATTGGCCTCCTTACAAACTCATGTAACAACTAGTTGTGAAATGGTGAATGTAGCCAAGGTAGTACAGTTCCAGTACAGCATGAGTAGTGCTGGTTTGGGAAACATTTGTAGCCTTGAATGACCACATTATGCTTCATGATGATGGCCTATGGTACTATACCCCATCCAGTTATTGTAACCACAGTACTACACATAGCTTTCATTGCTATACACCTTGCTATACACCTTAATGTTGTGTGTATGCACACCTATGCACCTCTAAACAACATGCATGCCAATCACCATTTGCACAACTGACACATATATGTCTTGTGATGCTATTGAGTGGCTAGGTCATATGACACACATTGGGTATGTGTAGTGTTTAAATATGCAGTTGTGTTTTAGCATGCCATGTCATGGATGACACTGGCATGTCCACAATATGATCTACCATAAGTACCGCACATTGGGTATGTGTCCGAATGGTATCCATGCACCACTGATGATGTTGTGTGAATACTCATCATGCATGTGCTAAAATGTGTCTACAATTATTTGCTAAAGACACAGAGGCTGTAATCAGCATTGGATCCCTATCTGACACACAAATACACATCCAGCCATGGCATGTACACCTGTTTGTTATGGTGCACAGTACATTACAGAGTTTTGAATACCTGCACAGCAATGTTGTGTCCATGTATGCATTGTGTTCCGGGGGAGGCCCATCACCTAATAACAAAACACATGCATCAAAGTCATGTATACTGTTAGTAAAAAGAAATGTCTACACTTGCACTGCATGCTGTTGAGCAACACATGTCTTGCATGCTGACATGTGTGGTATGACTGTTTTGCTTGTAATACTGTACCCCACCATCACCTGCTATTGTGTATGTTCTGAGATTGCTGGTGTTGTGTGTGTCTGCTTTAGGGAGGAGTGTATTTGTGTGTGTGTGCATGTGTGCATGTGTGCATGTGTGCATGTGCGCATGTGCGCATGTGTGCATGTGCGCATGTGTGCATGTGTGCATGTGGTCTAACATCATGTTCAGGTCTTAAAGTGTGATTCCTGTTTTCCTCTCACAGGTACCGAGGTGGGGCTGGTTCAGTACAGCAGGGAACCTGATGTCACTGAGACAGACAGTGATCATGAGGATAGATGTGTTGAGGCACAGGCAGGTTTGTCAGGGTCTGTTGTTGGGCCACAAATTGACAGTACACAAGTCTCCATCCATGCACACAGTCATACTGCCTGTACATCCATCATCCCCATTGCCCTTAGCTGAAGGACAGTGTACGGTTGGCACTGGCCAGGACAATGTGGTATCTATAGCACATGTATCAGGACACAGCAGCCATAGCCAGATGTCTGGAAAGGTACCACATAGGCAGATGCCCAGGGGTTCTCGTCAGAGCACTGCTGGTCATCATGCCCCTGGCAGATGTGCCACACCTCTTTCTACCACACGCATGTTCCAGGCTGTTATGGAGGCACAGACACGAATGGAGTGGCACACCAGACAGGGACTAAGGGCACAGAGGGCTCATAACACCTCTGTAAATGACAGTATCCATGACCTAGCAGGTGCCATACGTAATTACGCTGAGGTCATTGATAGACGTTAGGGTGAGACATTGGATGTCCTCCACAATGTCATGTCCATGGGTCAGGACAGTGCGGGAAGGTTGAGACATCAATGTGGGCGTATGCCAGCAACATCAGCATCTGGAGGTCACTGTGGACATCCAGCAAGTCACAGCCACTCCCGTAGTGCCAGTATCAGCCCCAGCAATGTTGGGGGGCGCTGTCCAGAGACAGTCCTAGAAAACCACATGCACGTGGCTCTGGCCAGTCTCAGCAGGGACCTGGATCCAGTGGACATATGTCAACCTCTTCAGATAGTACCCAGTCTGGATTAGTACCTGATACTGTCTGTAGCACCCCTGTCAGGCACAGGTTCTGTATCCGTGGCCAGAGACGGTGATCTGTAAAGCCTGCCAGGTACAGTCTGTAGCTGTCTCACAAATCCCCGTATATGGCAGCCACTTGGTGGAACTGTGTGCATACAGACACACACATAAACCAGAAACCTAGGGCAAACACATACCTGCACACATGACATCAACATTGGCCCATAACAGTACTCATGGCCCTCACACACACACACTCACACACATATGTTGATTGTATGGCTCAGTGTATGCCTCTGGCAAACCAACAACACACCCTGTGCATATGATGAAACCTGTGCCGCCTCCTGTCATCTGTAACATTGATGCAGGAACAGGTTAACATGGTGCTGATGCACAGTGTGACTTTAATAAAGTATAGCAATGGTTGAATGTGTAGCATGTTGTAAGCAGTAAAGTGTAATGATAGCCTTGAAGGTGCAGCTGAGCAGGCATGATGCATTAAAGCTGTAATTAGAAATGTATTGTTTCCACCAGAGTTATTCCAATTGTGTTTTGTTTGCCCATGTGTCACTTGGCTGATGTGTGTAGTTGTGTAAGCATGTGTTATACAGTGGACAGTAAGTGTGGGGTGTGTGCAGCACAGGTCTGCAGGTGTACATTTGAGAACATGGTGGAGGTGCACTGTCTGCATGTACGTGCATATTGGACACATGGGCAGGGTAACATGTCCTGTATTGGCTAGTGTTAATACTCCATACATTCTATTGGTGGCCAGTATGCATTGTACTACACACATTTTGTAACTTGAGTACACATGTGTGTGTATGACATGGATTGACACTGTGCTGTGGGTGATGCTGTTGTTGCTATCTGTCATTGGTTTGCATTACTAAGGTTAACACTGTCCCAGCTGCATAATTCTTTATTAATGCACACTGTTCACCTACAGGGTTGCATGGACCTTGCTATCACAAACACAATAAATTCTCACTTGTACAGTAAAAGTGCATTAGCCTCATGGACCCCCGCCATAAATTAAATATATAATAGAAGGTGTGAAGTTGTACCAAAAATGAGTTATATACCTGGAAGGGATAACCTCTCTGGTCAGTATCATTGGGAAAATACAATCCCTCAATAAACATACAAGGCAAGCTTCAAAATACAAAATGGCAAGGATTCCAAAGACAACACTAAAGCTTTCTTCAGTGGTGTTCATAATCTACAGGGGAAATCTCAGATCGGGTCACAGTTAATGTAAATGGTCACAAAGTACACTTATTTGACTGACATTACCAATTCCTTGTCAGACAGTTTGAATGTGGATTTCACCACCCTGTCATTACACAAGGGCCACATTTCCAGACCTGAAGAATGTAAAACCTGATGATTCACAGACACTCTAATTAAAACATCTCTTTAGCAAAGTACACACCACAGTGGCAATGGTGCTGGACAGTGTTCCTGGCTGTGTCATACACAAGCTGTCATATGAAGTCACCACTCACTTAAACACTCTGTACAGATGCAGCCTCTATACAGGTTACATACTTGTGGAATGACACACAGTAATGGTGTTCACAGTCCACAAGGGTTGAGCTACAATGTCTTCTTCTTCTCCTTTCGGATGCTCCCATTAGGGGTTGCCACAGTACATCATTTCTTCCTGGCCTCTGCATCTTGCACTATCACACCATCCACCTGCATGTCCTCTCTCATCACAGCCATAGACCTCATCTTAGGAAGTCTTCTTTTCCTGTTACCTGGCAGCTTCATCCTTAGCATCTATTTCACAATATACTCTGCATCCCTCCTCGGCACATGTACAAACCAACTTAATCCTGCCTATCTGGCATGGTCTACTAACCATCAAACCTGGCCTAACCCTCTAATATACTTATTCTTAAACCTGTCCACCATTGTCACACCCAGTGCAACTATTAACATAAATTGATTAAGGGTAGAAATACAACAGGTCCTGGAAACTCTCACCCTATAAGCCAGACCAATGTTATCTGGAAGGCTATGAAGCACAGCATTATGGAACTCATTAACATAGACATTTTGAACCTGCAAACACTGCACCATACCCACTTAGGTTCTCTAAAGGCCAGATCATGGCTCCTACACCTAGTAGACTTCAAGCCAGTCAACAAGGCTATAGGTGTGGGGAGGGGAGGTCAACACTGCCAAGCTATAGCTCATCAGCAATTCCTACCCATCCCACATACTTGTATTATACATAACCTCAACAGACTGACCATAAACGATTGTTAGATGATGGCTTGACAACTGACACACAGATGTAGGACACACAGTAACATTTGCAGCCTCCATGTACTATTCTATGCCAGTAACAAGTGGTATTCACCTGCACCCAGTCCTGGTGGGACCACTACTGTTTGGAATATAGCTTTCTTAGGTATGAGCAAACACAGTAGGGATATGTCTGCCCACGTTTGATGACAATGCATACTGTGGGCTATACTTTATTCTCCAGATGGCACACACATCCTCCAAAAGGGTATCATACAGACAGATACCTGGTGCCAAACTCATGCTGTAAAGCTATAAGCCAAAGAAAGCATTGTTATTCACTTTTAGAAAACAAAGTATCCCCAGAGTACCACATAGGTAGTAGCCACCAAAATGCGGAACAGGTACTAATATATACATAGAGCCATGTGTTAAGTCATCTCTCCTTTGATAATCACATTACCAAAGGGTTCTTGGAAATCCCTCTGTGGAGCACATAAGCAATAAAGGGTTTGCATGCAGATCCACAGAGGTTTTTGCACACCTATAATGATCAGTCATCTTTGTCAGACTTTGCTTGCTTTGAAACAGGTTTCAAATATACCTCAAGCATAAAACCTCATTCACACTCTTCAATAGAAACCATGATGAGTGGATGTGCAACAGAAGATGTAGCCCAGGGATCATTGCAGTGGCTAAGCTTGTCACAAGCATACAGAAGTGACCTAAGGTCTGGAAAGTGCCAGCATGCTATGGCAAAGATAACAGATACGCTCATGGAGAAAGCAAAGTACCCACCTATGAAATACTTGAGGTCACATGTATGTATATGGATTTGCCCCACAGCTAACTTACCTGTGTAATGCACATACAGTTGTCATTGTGATATGTCATACACTAGAAAAATCAAAACACACTCCCCACTGGCCTACATTATGATACTACAGCAGTATGCATTTACATGATACACTATACACATTACTGTGATTTCACAGGTATATTTGTTGGATGGTGACATCATCAGACTTGACAAAGATGAGTATACCACTTTTAATGAGTGTGAGTAGTCTACATGCTCCTCCCCAGAGAAACACACACACACTTGACAAGTGCAGGATTCAAATTCTTACCTAATTACATTATGATACTACAGCAGTATGCGTTTACATGATGTGCTATACACATTATTGGGATTTCATCTTTCCACAGGTTTATTTGTAGGATGGTGAAATCATCAGACTTGACAAAGATGAGTATATTACTTTTAAGGGGTGTGAGAAGTCTCCAAAAGGGTTGCTCTTCTCCAGGGAGACACACACACAAACTTGGCAAGTGCAGAATTCAAACCCCTTCCTAACCACATTACAATACTACAGCAGTATGCATTTACCCAACACACTATACATATTACTGGGATTTCACATTTCCACAGGTATATTTGTAGGATGGTGACATCATCAGACTTGACAAAGATGAGTATACCACTTTTCAGGTGTGTGAGTAGTCTCCAAAAAGGTTGCTTCTTTCCAGGGAGACACGCACACACACACACACACACACACACACACACACACACACACACACACACACACACAGTTGGCAAAGGTAGGTTTCAAACCCCTACCTAACTACATTAGGATATTACAGTAGTACGTATTTACGCAACACACTATACACGTTACTGGAATTTTACCTTTCCGCCGGTGTATTTGTAGGATGGTGACATCATGAGACCTGACAAAGATGAGTATACCACTTTTAAGGGGAGTGAGTAGCCTCCAAAAAGGTTGCTCTCTCCCCAGGGAGAGACAGACAGACAGACAGACACACACGCACACACACACACAGTTGGCAAGTGCAGTGTTCTTAATCCAAACTAAGTACATCTTTACACTACAGCAAGCAATATTTTGTTACAGGTTGCAATACAGACATTACTTGCTGACAGTCTGCACAAAGGTTTTTTTTTCACATTTGCTAACCTCAGCAGGCTTATCATACTAGGTGTACTGTGAGTGTATTGTATGCATAGGCCATGATCATATCATATATGGGTTGATGCACCACATGCTGGCACACACAGGGTCAAACCTTGAGTAGCATCTTACCTTCACCTACATGATACTGCAGTATAACAGAAAGATGATAAACTTCAACAATTGGCTGAGCTTCTGGTGTCATGCAAAGGGGACCAGTCTCTGTCTGCCTGTGATGACATGATAGACAAGACTTGTTGCTTCGCTACAGATGGTTTGCACCTGTCGCCTCTATGCTTCTGAATACTGGCCAAGGCTCTTGCTGTCCCCATATTATCTTTTTTAGGCAAGGCTCAAAGGTTCATAGGTTCATAGGTAGGTACTAGGCTATCGGCCCTGGGGCCTATACAAGCCCAGCCAAAAAGGTATGGCTTTTGCCACCCAATACATTTATTTTCCTGTGCCACTGTTGAGCAAAGACACAGAAGTGATCCCCAGGGTGAATTTCCTATTTCCCATCCAATCATCAAGATTTATCTTGAAGAGTGCTAATGAGGAGCTTTGTTTGATATAGATAGGTAGTTCATTCTGGAGTATGTGAAGTCTCTGGGACTGGAATCTATCCCTCTGGCATGTTCTGTTTATTGTGGTGACAAGGTTTAGGTCCCTAGAGCATGTAGATTCATAGGTAGGTACTAGACTATCTGCCCAAGGGCATTTATAAGCCTAGCCAGAATGTGTTGGCTTTTGCCTCCCTTTTAAATTAGTTTCCTGGGCCTCTATCTAGTAGGGCCACTGAAGTGATCGCAGGGGTAAATTTACAATTTCCCATCCACTCGTCAAGATTCCTCTTGAAGAGAGTCTGCGAGGGGCTCTGCCTAACATCAACTGAGATTCTATTCCAGAGTGAGGGAAGTCTCTGGGACAGGAATCTATCACTCCAGCATGTCCCGTTTATTGCTTTGCTGAGGTTTAATTCACTGGAGTGTGTGGCTCCAAGAGATTTGTTTTTCTTGAGGTGGAGCATGTCCATTAATTCTGGGTTGGACATGGCCTTATACATCAGGCATAGATCACCTCTGAGCAGGCCGTATGCAACAAAGTAGAGCTAGAGTTTCTTTAGTCGAGCTGCATAGGGCATCTCTTTGAGGCCCATGATCCTCTTGGTGAGGTACTTCTGTGGTCTTACCAGCTGTTGCATGTGCCAATTAAAGTTCATACTAAATGGGGCATTGTACTCTATTATGGGCATAATGAGTGATGAGTAGAGGGGCACAATGAACTCTCTTGATCTAGAGGTGAACCCTTTCATGATTAGGTGGGCTACATAGAAGGAATATCTAACCACTTTGGCAATGTGATTATCAAAGGAGAAGTTACTATCTACCTGGGTCCCCAGGTCCGTAATTACATTTTCTGTACCTAGTGGATTACCACCTATGTGGTAATTTGTGGGCACTTTGTTTTTTCCAAAGGGGATGACTGTGCATTTTTTGGCTTTCAGCTTGAGGCCATGGTTTTGACACCAGGTATCTGTCTCTGTAAGGCCCTTCTGGAGGATGTCTGTGTCATCCAGAGAGTCGATTATGGCCCCCAGTTTGCAGTCATCTGCGAACTTGGTCAGCCATAGTCCTCCCATGCTTGCCTGTACCTCAGAGAAGTATATACTGAACAGGAGGGGTCCCAGGACCGAGACGTGTGTGATGCCACTTGTGACTGGTTTAGAGTCAGACATGGCACCCACAACTCTGACCATGTGTGTTCTGTCCGTTAGCCAGTTGGCCACCCATCTCGTGACATAGGGGTTAATGTTCAAGCTGGTAAGCTTGTCTATGATGCCAGAGTGGGGAGTGGTGCTGAAGGCCTTAGTGAGGTCCAGGTAGGCTGTGTGGACTACATTCCCTTCATCTATGGCCTTGATAACTATTTCAAAGAAGTCAACTAGGTTTAGGAGGCAGGATCTGCCTTTAACAAAGCCGAATTGGGTAGGGTCCAGTGTCTGGAGGTTCCCAATGTCTCTTTTTATGAGTTCCATAATAATTTGCTCCATAGCTTTGCAGACCAGGCTGGTCAGGCTTATAGGGTGATAGTTCCGAGGTTCTGTTATGGCACCACCTTTGTGGAGCAGATGACTGTTGCTGTACGCCATTCTTTGGGTACATAGCCTGTGGTAAGGCTGAGTCTGAACAGTGAATTTAGGTGAGGGTTTAGTTCCTTTTGGAGCTTGTGTAAGACAGCCTGGGACAACATCCGGTCCCATTGATGCTGTGTTCTTAGCTTTGGGGAGAGCTGTTTTTACCTGCATGCCCGTGATGTCTGGGGCTCTGCATTCTTCTGGGATGGACACAGGCCCTTTTGGGGGTGGGGGGGTGAAGTTTGCACTAAACTTGTAACCAGGATGTTGGCAATGTCAGTTGTTTCAGTGTATTTTTTGCCATTTTGCAGTAGCTTAAAGCATATCTGAGAGTTGCCACCTAAATGTTTGATATAGCTAAAGAAGGCTTTGTGGTTATCTTTAGATTCTTTGGCAATTTTTCTTTAGAAACTGGCCTTGGATGATTTTATCAGTGATCGTAGTTTCTTGCTAATAATGATCAGTGATGCCGTTCCTTTTTGGAATTTTGCTCTATCATGTAGTAGTTTCTTCCTTCTGTTGTATAGCTTTTTTATGGCCAAGGGCCACCAGACTGGTTTCCTCTTTTTGGAGGAGTGAGTCTTGGTTTTACTCAGGATGGCTCGATCCATGCATCCCTGTAGATGCTCATATAATGCACTTCTAAAGGATTCTGTGGATTGGATAGCATTATCCTGTAGCAAGGGGGCTTTGAAACTTTCCACTTCGGTCTTGAGAAGTGTGAAGTTTGCTTTTGAAAAGTTTTTCACAGTGGTTTTCTTGACTGGGCGTGGGGTCGGGATGTGGATGTCCAGTATGATTACTTTATGATCTGATCTTACCAGCAAGGGGTTTACCTCTGGTGTGGAATACTGATCCCCCATGTTGGTGATGATCAGATCCAGTATGTTGGCACCTCTAGTGGGCATGGTGACCAGCTGTTCCAGGGCATTTGAGTTTATAAACTCTAGGAAGCATTGGGCAAAGGAGTTTGTACTTGAGTAATTCTCCCAATCAATGTTTGGGTAGTTGAAATCTCCTAATATCATGGTGTTTGGTAGGACCTTTATATTTTCCAGTGTTCTCAGGAATGCTGAGTGAGGGTCCTGAGACAAGGTAGGTGATCTGTAGCAGGCTACGATCTGATAAGCAGCTTTGCTCACTGTTAGTTGCACTTGGATGGTCTCTGAGGCCTCGTGCTGTGCCACTAACCTGGAGGTGTGGGTATCCTTTATGAAAATGGATGTACCCCCTCCTTTTGTATTTCGGTCTGGGTTTTGGGGCTGAAGCGTGGAGCAATTGGGATTTCTTTAAGTGGAGCATGTCCAACAGCTCTGTGTTTGACATAGCTTTGTATGTTAGGCAGAGATCACCTTGGAGTAGGAGATATGCGACAGAGTAAAGCTGGAGTATTTTGAGATGGTCTGTGTAGGGCATGTATTTGAGGCCGCTAATCCTCTTTGTGAGGTATTTCTGCGGGCTTTCCAGTTGTTGTAGATGTCTTCTGAGGTACATACTCTATAATGGATCTAATGAGTGATGAGTAGAGGGGAACAATGACCTCTTTTTTTCTGCATGAGAAAACTTTTGTGATGAAGTGTGCCATGTAGAAGGATTTCCTGACTACTGTGGCGATGCGATTATCAAAGGAGAGTCTACTGACCAACTGTGTCCCAAGGTTTCTTATCACACTTTCAGTGTTGAGTGTACTACTGCCTATGTTGTAGTTCATGGGTATAGAGTTTTTACCAAACGGGATGACAGTGCACTTTTTGGCATTGAGCTTGAGGCCATGGCTTTGACACCAGGCATCTGTCTCAGTGAGGCCCTTTTGTAGGATGTCCACATCGTTAGTAGTTTTGTTTATGGCTCCTAGTTTGCAGTCATCTGGGAACTTCATTAGCCAAAGACCTTCTGTGTTAGCCTGTAGGTCAGGGAAGTAGATACCAAACAGGACAGGACACAGGACTGAACCATGTGGTACTCCACTTGTCACTGGTCTGAAGTCAGACTTAGAGTCTGCTACTTTCACAGTGTGGGTTCTGTCAGTGAGCCAGTTGGCAACCCAACTTGTGACATAGGAATTTATACCTAGTTTAGTGAGTTTATCTATAATTCCAGAGTGGGGGATGGCATCAAAAGCCATGGCAAGATCTAGATAGGCTGTGTGAACCACCTTACCCTTGTCTACGGCTTTGTTAACTGCTTCAAAGAAGCCTATCAGGTTTAGGAGACATGATCTGTCTTTTACAAACCCAAAATGGTTGTGGTCCAGAGTTTGGAGATTGCCAATGTCTTTGTTTATAAGTTCCATGATGATACATTCCATGGCCTTGCAGACCAGGCTCATCAGGCTAATGGGACACTAGTTCCCGGGGTCCATGGTGGCTCCCCCCTTGTGTAATGGGATAACTGTCACTGTGTGCCATTCAGCAGGCACAAAGCCTGAGGTGAGGCTATGATTGAACATGGTACTTAGGTGTGGTGCCAGTTCATTCTGTAGTTCATGTAGAATGCAGCCTGGGATGTTATCTGGTCCCAAGAATGCTGTGTTCCTGGCTTTGGAGAGTGTTTTTTACCTGTGCAGCCATGATGACAACTTTTCATTCTTCCGGTATAGAGATGGGCTCTTTCATGGTTGAGAGGGGGTTAAAGTTAGCACTGATCCTATCTGCCAGGATGTTGGCAATATCAGTTGGGTCTGTATATTTAGTGCCATTGTGCTGTAACTCAGAGCAGATCTGAGTGTTGCCATTGTGATTCTTGACATAGCTATAGAATGCCTTGTGGTTGTCTTTAGAATCAGTGGCAATTTCGTTTTCATAACTAGCTTTGGAGGATTTTATCAGGGATCGCAGCTTCTTACTGAGGCTGACCAGGGAGCTCCTCCACTCATGGGTTTTACCCTCTTTTGCAACAGTTTCCTTCTTCTGTTGTGCAGTAGGTTTATGGCAGGGGACCACCAGATTGGCTTCCTTTTCTTGGAGGATAGCATATTGGTTCTGTTTGGGATAGCATGATCCATGCACTCATGTAAGTGCTTATAAAGTGCAATTGTGTAGGATTCAATAGTCATAACTGTATTGTCCATCTGCATGGGTGTCCTGAAGTTCACCACTTCTGCGTTAAGAATCATGAAGTTGTCTTTGGAGATTTATTTTAACATGGTTTCCTTAATGGGGGCTGGGGTCAGAATGTGGATATGTAGGGTAATTAGCTTATGGTCAGATCAGACTAATGAGGCGTTGACTTCAGGTGTGGAACACCAGTCACTCAGGACAAACCAAACCCCGTAACCAACACAAATAACCACAAAGTGAGCTAAATGCTACTCATTGCCAGAAGTCTCAGCATCCACATGCACACACTCGAGACACTTCTCAGTATGGAGAATATTGATATCTGTGCAGTAACAGAAACCTAGTTCAAGGCTCCAGAGAGCACACCAGTACTACCAGGATACTACTCATTCCATACCTTCCAGCATCAGAACCTGGATCATAGCACATAGGGCGGGGATGTATCCGTATTCATCAAGGATACCTACACCTCTCTCTACATCCTCTCTACAGGATATGTACCCATAGAATGTTGCAGAGCAACATTCTTCCCACTGCACAGGGTGGGGCTTCAAAAGACCCTTGGCATTCATGCTCTATGAACCTGATGAGTCTGATCCGCAAGGCAATGGAGCCAAGCATAATGGAAGTCAACAACAAAGACATTGGGAACCTTCACATAGTTGAGCACACCCAGTTTGGCTTTGTCAAATGCAGATCACGCCATCTGAACTGGGTGGATTTCTTTGAGACAGTTGCTTAGGCTACAGATGATTCAAATGAGCTCCACACAGCCTACCTATACCTCACTAAGGCCTTTGACACCATTCCCCAGTCAGGTATCATAGATGAACTCACCAACCTAGGCATGAATCCATACATCACAAGATGGATTGCAAACTGGCTCACAGATAGATCCCACAAATTAAGAGTTGCTGTCTACATGTCAGACTCTACACCGGTAACAACTGCTGTCCCCAGGGTTCAGTCCTGGGGTCCCTCCTGTTTGGTATAGACTTCTCAAAAGTACATGCCAACACAGGAGGGTTGTGGTTGACTAAGTTTGCTGGGAACTGTAAAGTGTTTGCCATAACAGATTCCCCGGATGACACAAATATTCTCCAGAAGGGACTCTATGAGACAGATGTGTGGTGTCAGAATCATGGCCTCAAGCTCAATGCGGAAGAATGCATAGTAATCCCCTTTGGTGAAAACAAAGTACCCACAAACTACCACATAGGTGGTACCCCCTTAAAACTGACAAGGTAATAAGGAATCTGGGGACACAAGTAGATAGTCATCTTTTCTTTGACAACCATGTTGCCAAAGTGATTGGGAAACCCTATGTGACCCAGCTAATCAACAATGGGTTTGCATCAGGATCAAAAGAGGTAGTGGTGGCCCTCTACTCTTAAGTCATCAGACCCATCGAGTACAATGCACCATTTTGGATGTACTCAACTAAGCATATCCAGCAGCTGTAGAGACCACAAAGGGAACCTCACCAAGAGGATTACTGGCCTCAAACAGTTGTGTCATGCAACACAACTGGTAAAACTAAATCTGTTCTCCGTTGTGTACCACCTACTCAGAGGCACACTCTGCCTAACATACAGAGCCATGTCCAACACATAACTGTTGAACATGCTCCATCTATGGATAACAAAATTGAGCTGCACTACACACTCCAGGGATATGAACCTCATCACAACAATGAATACAACATGCTGGTGGTATAGAGTACCATCCTAGACACTTGCCTTACTGTGGAACAGAGTCCCAATGTACATCAAAAGAGCCCCTCGCTGACATTCTTTAATATGAACCTTGATGAGTGGATGGGAAACAGACAAGTCACGCCAGGCATCACATCAGCAGCCCCACTAGAAAGGGGCTTAGGGTACTAACTATTAAAACTAGGGCTTGGGAGACTACCCAATGGGGTGGTGAAAGCTGCTCAACTTGCCTAGGCTTATATATGCCTTTGTGAAGATAGTCTACTACATACCTATGAACCCATGTGACAGATACATGTCTACAGATAGTAGATGTGTACTTCATTGTACAGTCATGTTGTACAGCAGACACATGGACCACATACACTGTAATGCTTACAGATACTGGTGGCTGTTCTGTACAGTGGGTGAGATGTGCACCTCATGTCTTTTGTGCCATTGGGATGTGTGCTGGGTGGTACAGTCCTGGATGGCTCCCTGTCATGGTCACCCTCTTACACACATCTCTGCCCATCCATCTTTGGCTTGTTATACTGTGTTCCCCCTACATATATATATGTATATATATATATATATATATATATATATATATATATATATATATATATATATATATATATATATATATATATATATATATATATATATATATATATATATATATATATATATATATATATATATATATATATATATATATATATATATATATAGGTACATAGGTAGGCAATAGACTATCTGCCTGAAGGCATATATTAGTATGGCCAGAGTGTGCAGCTATTACCACACATGGGGTTAGTTCCCTAGGCCTCTGTGTAATAGAGCTGATGAAGTGATCCATGGTGTGATAGTTCAGTTTCACATACACTCATCAAGGCTCCTCTGGAAGAATGTCAGTTAGGGACTCAGTTTAATGTAGGTTGGGAGCCTGTTCCAAAGCAAGGGAAGTCTGTGAGTTAGTAATATATCCCTCCAACATGTTCTAATTATTGTTGTGATGATGATATCCCTGGAGCATGTGGCACAGTGAGCTTGGGTTTACTTCAGATAGCGCATGTACATCAGTTCTGCATTGGACATGGGCCTGTCCGTTGGGCAGAGATCGCCTGAGTACAGTATGCAACAGAGTAGAGATTGAGTTCAATTCAGCCTTGTTGCACAGGGCAACTATTTGAGGCCAGTAATCCTCTTGTTGAAATACGTCAGTGGTCTTTCCAGCTGCTGAAGGTGCCTAGTCAGATTCATCGGAAGTGTGCCGTGATGCTCTCTGATGGGTCTGATGACTGATGAGTAGAGGGAACCTCCTTTGACCTACATGCAAAGACCTTGGCAATTTGTGGGAAAACATAGCATGATTTTCTAACCACTTTGTGAATGTTTTTCTGGAAGTAGAGATGACTATCCACATGTGTCCATAGATCCCTTATTATTACCTCCATATTTAGGGTGTGGCTCCTATGTGGTATTTGTATGACTGTAGCTTGAGGCCATAATTTTGACACCATATCTGTCTGACTGAGACCCTTTTTAAGGATGTCTCTGTTGTCCCAAACATCGATTATGACAACCTTTTTGCAGTTATCCACAAACTTTGCTAAACATAGTACTCGTGTGTTTGACTGTATTTCTGAAAAGTATACACCAGACAGGAGGGGTCCCAGGACTGAGCCATGGGGGACAGCAGTTGTTACCAGCTTGAACAGGAGACCACAATTCTTACCTTGTGGGATCTATCTGTGCCCCAGTTGGCAATCCATCAGATGACATACATGTTTATGCACAGGTGTTTGATTTTGTGGATACGACATGTGTGAGATGTTGGAAAAGGGCTTTACAAGGTCTATGTAGGATGTGTGGAGCTCATTTCATTGATGTATGTCCTGGGTGACTGCCTTGAAAACTGTCTAGCAGGTTTAGGAACCATGATCTGTCCCTGACCAATCCACAATGGGTAGGGTTGGGTGTTTGTAGGCTCCTAATAGCTCTGTTTATGAGTTCCATAATGATGGAATCCTTGGCCTTGTAGATCAGACTTATTAGGCTTATAAGACTATAGTTCCCATGGTCTGTTGTGCACCGACACTTGTGGAGTGTGCCAAACTTTGCTGTAACCCATTCAACAGTTTCATATCCTGTAGAGAGGGTGAGTCTCAACAGACTGTTCAGGTGCAGGGTCTGTTTGTTTTGGAGTTCACATATGACACAGCCAGGGAAACCATGTCATCTCATAGACACCGTGTTTTTAGGTTTGAATAGAGCTGTTTAACTATTGTATATGTGATTTCTGGGTTTTCACAGTCTCCAGGTATGGTAATGGGCCCTTTTGTCAGTGAGAGGGGGGTAAATATGTATGAACCTGTCTGACAAGATGTTGGCAATGTCAGTCATGTACATGTATTCATTTACACTATGCACTGACTCAGAACATATATGAGTTTACATTGATATTTATGACATAGCAAAAGAAAGCTTCATGGTTCTCTATGGACTCTTTGGCAATATTTTTGCCAGAACATAGCTTGGATAATGTTAGGAGTGCTCGTTGTTTCTTGATGAAACTGATCGGAGATTTATTGATCTTCTTTGCATTTTCACTTTCATTGAACAACTTAAGTACTTGTAGTCCATAGTTTGATTATGACGGGGGTCCAATATATTATATGGATCTGTTTTCATATCACTGTGTGCGCAAGGCAGGATTGTTGAATAGTGACAACTGTCTAGGGTAAGAACTACAACTGCCAGATATGTGTGGCCCACTGCTGTACTCAGACATGGCCTAATCTGTGGCCCACTGCTGTACTCAGACATAGCCTAAGTGTGTGAGCATGCCCAGTATTACCTTTCAGTATGTTGTTGACTGACATTTGCTTCATTTTTTTAAGTGTGTGAGCATGCCCAGTATGACCTTTCAGTATGTCGCTGACTGAAATTTGCTAAATTTGTGTGTGTGAGCATGCCCACTATGGGCATATATACTATATGTGTGTGAAAAATCAAGTTGGTTTTTACTTCAGGGCTCACCTTTGTGTTGTACATCGACAGGAAGGACGTTGTGCCTGCAGGGCTTCCATGAGTCAATTTGCATAGACTTATCAACATTTCTCCATAGAGGGGGGACAGCTATTATTTGTACATTTCTACCTGGGGGGGGCACTTGATTGTTACTGTGGGTGTACATGGGATGAGGGGTACACCTGACACTTATACACATTTGCTAGGCCTGCACTGCTATGTCAGCTACTCCATTTCAGTCTGTACTGTTGCCTATCATACTGGCTTGAGGCATACCACTGTACTACAGACCTTAGCTTCCAATTACATACATATTAGTTTGTGACTTCATAGCCTACCCAACCCACATCACACTGCCTGGCCTGCTGTTATCTGTCTGCATAGGCCTGGGGGGAGGTTACTCATATGCCTCTTCAGAGCGCAGGATACAGCATTTGTTTGTGTTTGCATTTGTCTACAATTGTCCTGCTGGCTGTTACTGTTAGGTATGTGACCCTCCAACTGGTATGTGTGAGTGACTTAAGTTGTGTCTGTGCCAGTGAAATGCTGTCATGGCTCAGTGGTTCAGTACTGTGACTATAGTGCACAGTATCCTGAGTTCGAGCCCTGTCACTGCATTTTAATTTCCTGCTGGGCAGACCTGACTGGTTAAGGAACAGTAAAGCAGGTGTGAGCGTGTTTACCCGACTTTGCTCGACTTTGCCCGACTTTGCCCAACATTACCCAACTTTGGCTGACGTTGCCCAACGATGCACTGGTTAGCGTGGTGCACAGCTACACGCAATTGTATTTAAATATGCTCAATACTGGTAAAAGCTACTTAGCAGTGCTTTATATTGCTTAAAATAGGGACTCATGCCTCAGGTGGTGCTGCAGGACTGCCTATGTCAGATGCACATATTACACTCCCTATACATGTTTGAAAACAGGTAGTGTCAAGTTAGGCATCCATTTTACTGCATCTGCGAGTCAGAGAGAGGTGTCATTTCCAGGGTTCCTACTGAGTCAGTGTATGTGCTATGCATTGCCTCTTTGCCAAGGCCAGGGCATACTGGGCATGCTTCTTCTGCCTACTGGGGCAGGCTCAGGTTGTTCCTCCTCTGAGTCACACTGTGCCTTTGCAGGCCTTGGCAATGATGGGGGCTGTTTGGCCTGCACCATGTTGTTCCTGCTGCAGCTGTTTCTGCAGGATCATATTGTGTAGCATGGTACATACCATGACAATATGGATACATGTAGCTGGTGAGTACTGCAAGACTTCACCAGATGTGTCCAGGCACCGGAACCGTGACTTGAGCATCCTGAACACACATTCAATTATGTTTCTTGTTTGTGCGTGTGCCTCATTAGATAGTTCTTGTTCGGGTGTGTGTGCATTTCTGATGGGTGTCATCAGCCATGGTTCCAGTGCGTATCCAGCATCCCCCCACTAGGTAACCATCAGGGATGTCCCCATTGGCAAATCTGTGGTACAGCTATGTCAGATGCCAGATGTGAGAATTGTGATAACTTCCAGGGCAGCCAGCACACACATTCATTATTATGCCCTGGGCATCGCATATGACCTGGCAGTTAATGGAGGGGAAGCCCTTGCGCTTGATGTAGACCCTACCCCGCTCACCGAGTGGTGCTTTGATGTGTATGTGCGTGCAGTCCATTGCACTCACTACCTCAGGGTATTCTGCTATTTGATGGAAAAGACACATATTGCTGGCCAATGCCTCACAGGAATTGGGGAAATATATGTGCTTACCGACATGTGCTGACATGGCATCCAGGAACTGGTGCAGTACCCTGGATGCTGATGCCTGTGAAATCCCCATCATATCACCAGTTGGTCTCTGGAAGGTACCTGTAGCTAGTATTCTTAGGCCAACACATACCTTGGTATCCAGTGGGATGGGTTCCCCTCTGTTGGTTCTGTGTGTGAGGCGTGGCCAGCACAGCTCAACAATTTACTGCAGGAGGTCTCTGTCCACTCTATAGCGCTCCACTATCTCCAGCTCATGTAGCCCCTGGTAGGTTACCCTGGGTCTGCACACTCTTCTCCGTCTCCTCACTGTGGGTTGCTCAGCAGCATTCACAACATCACCACCCTCAGCACCTTGCACATGTTGGTTTATGATAGCAAGAGCAGCCCCTAACATTATGTCTCACTTTAAAGTTTTTAAACTTTCCCTCTTTGTATACTGCAGTGTTGCAGAATTCTTTGGAAAAAACATGGAAGAATGTTGTTTGCAGAGTTTAAAGTGTTGGGCTGGGCTGGGCTAGTCTGCTACCTGTGTAATTGGCTGATTCTGATATATTTCACCTGACAGCTCTGTTAGTTCTCCTTGGTTAACTTCCTACTACTTCTTTTCCTTCCTTTTCCCTTTCTGTTTCCGCCCAGGGCAGCGCTGCGCAAATGAGCTCACATGAGCGCATATGCACGCACATGCTGTGTGTATGTTTGCAAGAAATTTCAGATATATTCATGGTGTACACCTTTGGTTTCTGGTTTTCAAAAAGGACAACTGTAGACACACCTCTTGCAATCCTGAGCAACTCAGGGCAAACAGAAGACACTGTGCTCCAATAAGCTTACAGCCTTTCTGACACACCCCCTCATGATGTTACCTATATTCTACTCTACTACTCAACTACTCCTACACTTACACTCTTGGGACATGGCTCACATGCTGGGGAAAATTGGGATTCACTATCCTTATCCTCATTTGCATAGGATTGCCTACTAATGCATGGCTACATCTCTCACACTGAGCTTCCCCCCCTTAGCAACCACTACTCAGTGGCCATGTTGTCTTCAGCCTGCCATTCACCTGCATGGCAGGATAAGCTTTTTAGTGAAAATCGCTATTTTTGGCTATTTTTAAATTATTTTCTTGTTTTTTAAAGTGCCGCAAGTTTGTGCGGTGCTACGCTATGCTTAAACATTGGAGATCGGGGAAAAAAAAGTTAGATTTTAATAATTTCAAACATTTATAAATGGCAATGGCCTTATATTTGGCCATTGGCATGCTTCCTCAACTGTATGCATCCTTTATTTGGAGCTGTCATAGCTCTGTTTAGCTAGTTGCAGAATGGTACTCCGTTACCAATGGAGTACATTTCTGCAGATAATACTAATCTTCCATGGACAGGTTAGTGTTTCCTGAATTGCAAATTTACCTCATTTGCATAGCTTTCAGCAGCAAATGAGGTAATTTGCATACCATGATGCTGTCCATGCAAGAGTAGCTTTAGCAGCTCTCGTGCATCCCCTGCTGGCTGTACCTGGATTGCACGGCAGACATATTGCCTCCGTGAGCTCCTACACTCTTCTTGCACTCTGTGCAAGCTTTCGTAAATCCGGCCCTAGATATATATATATATATATATATATATATATATATATATTCCATATATATATATATATATATACACACACACACACACACACACACACACACACACACACACACACACACACACACACACACACATATATATATATATATATATATTTATATACACATATATGTATATATTTATATATAGATATTGATAACATTTGTTTTATTTACATACTGAGATATATATATATATTTGTATAGATTTACTTTTATATATATATACATATATATATATATATATATATATATATATATATATATATATATATATATATATATATATATATATATATATATATATCATGTGTCTATATATATTATGTATTAATGTATATATATATATATATATATATATATATATATATATATATATATGCATCTCCATACACATATACATGTATATCTATGTACAATACATGAGTAATGATAAACCTTTTTCCTACTTTTGACTGACTTTGCTACATGATATGTTTGAAAAAAAACATCAACATGTACACACCTCTGATGGCTTAGTGGTAAATTGCTGTGACTATGGTGAGCAAGGTCCTTGGTTCAAGACTTGCAAGAACTGGTTATTTTGTTGATGGGCAGAACAAGGGCTGTTGGATACAGAGTGTTTAAGGCACTTTTAAGCAGTTGTAAGCATTGTTAATCAATGCTAACTTCTGGTTAACTATGCTGACAGACAGCCTTAAAAGTGCTTAATCTGTGTAAGAATCACTTAGCACCACTTAAATCGGCTTAATCCCACTTACTAATGCTTACTCACACTTACCCCCACGCTAATTTATTTAAAAGAAAAGAAAAAATGGGTGATAACAAAGTGGTGAAAAAGGGGGCATGGAGAGGGAAAAACAATATGAAAGATAGCTAGAGATATGCAGGATGGGTGTAGGGAAGGTCCATAGCTGTCCATTTCTTCTACAGCAACAGCTGTGCATATATACTGAATTTGGAGGTAAATTTGGACACTCAAACCCCTGAGAGAGGGGTGAGGACAACAATAATGTGTTGTGAAGCCAGTTAGACAAGATTACATGTCCAGTGGACACGTGTGCAAAATGAACAGCTATGTATGGGGCGACATTTTTGGGGGGAACAGATTACTTTTTTTTTAAGGTGAAAGTGGGTTGTTGGGGAAGGATAGTAGGTATATTTGGGGAGTTAGGTTGGGTAGGAAGACAGATAAAACAAACAAGACAGCATATAGGGGTGGTATATGACACATGTGGGGGTAAAAACCTTGGATAGGGAGGTGTGCTTGGTAATTGGGTACAGTGAGACTGAGTTCTCCACCCATGGGCAGTCACCACTGCACCTCCACGGCCCCAAAGGTGGTTGTGCTTGGGGATGAGCAGGAGGGGCAGGCTGACCCTCTAATTGCACTATGCAGCACTCAAACTGGCATAACAGATCTCAGAGTTCCTTGCGGAGCTCACTATGCACCAGACACCAGACCTGGCATTGGTTGACAGGATCCTGTCAGGGCCCATGGCTGGGGGGGGGTGATCCTCATCCCCTGAGGCAGTTTTACCCGATCATGGTGCAGAACCAGCCAACAAGGAGGTCCTGGGGTGGGTTCCAGACGTGCTGGGGCCCGATGTTATGGCCAGATGAGACAGGTGAGGCGGATCCACTGGGATCGGCCTTCCCAGACGTGCTATGGTGCTGCAGTTTTAGAACACATTTTGATTAGTAATGGTAAACACATTCCAGGATTATTTATAACTGCATGCATGAGTATTCCCATTAACCCAAAACAAGAGATCTGGAACATTTGCGTAGCAAACAGAACACATGCATATATTGAACCACAATGGACATTACATCAGTATGCAGGTTACATTGATAGCAACAGGACATCGATGATAGTATTTGAACAGGGAACATTAATTGGAATACATGTCACCATTTGTAGAACAACAGGACACATGTCCCAACAGTAGGTTTGGTGAAAAACATACCCATTCATTTATGTGTTTAGATTATTGGTGAAGATAAGGTGGGGGAGAGAGAGATGTCAATTAACAAATGTAGATTCTTGCAGTGGTCACAGCTTTAATGATCATTGCTCTACTCATTACTCTACAGGTAATATTACAACAACCTATGGCCTTGGGTGGGGCAGTGGTATGTTTGTACCCAGTGTATAATTACAGCCTTCTTATAGCTACTTTATACCTTCTCTTACCTAGAAGACCTGTGGAGGGAATATTTGTTAACACTACCTGACTGTTTCTACACATATTCACAAAATAATAGTTGAAATTATGCATACAGCTTACCACCACTCCTGGGATTAGAACCATAGCTGTTTCTGCTAAAAATACAAGTTTGTGTTTCATGAGAAGAAGCTATTGAAAAACTGCTGTCTTTTCTTTGAATTATTTCTGTCTCATTCTCTCTTTGTTGTACAATCTGACCTTGTAATTACAAAATTATTATACATACATTCCTATACATACCTTTTGACATAGCACAGTGTGGAAAACAGTGGTTAACACAACATTACTGTTCAGATATCATATCTTGGTGTGTGACATTTTTCATATCAGTTAATCTCATGTCTTACAGAGGCACTAACTTTGTCAGATGAAACTTGATTGTTTACTGCTTTCAGAGCTATAGTTGCTATGCATAACCTGTACACATTTCAATTCATGCCATACCAGGGTAAACACAACCAGTCCAGGGTTTTGAATTTTATTGACAAGTAGTTACAATTTTATTTATATATAACCTATATGAGACTATTACTGTAATATTGTTTGGTATATTCAGTACAAACTATACCCATTTTTAATGCTGACAGGTGACATTCTACTCCTTTATATTTATTTGGTATGAAAACTACAAGCTAGATTTTTACTCATCAGTCTTGTGACACAGCCTTTGCAACCTGCTGGCATGGGCTTCCTGGTTCGCAGCCCACTCAGCTGGAGCTGTAAAGAAGACAGAGTAATATTTATGCATACCTATCCATGACCTACACAGCCTGGACTTTGGTAAACAATTATTAATATGTATACTTACACATGCCAGGGACATCACCCTTCTGCCATGCTTCTTGGACCCACTGGTCTAAGAGCTCCCTCTTCCTCTGCTTCAAGTCAGCATAGTGGTTCCGGACCTGCTCACCAGTCTGAGGGATGCAAGTGGCACTGGTGAGGTCATGGGTGAGACATTCCCAGGCCTCCACTTTATACTGAGAGCCCTGGTACTGGTCCTGCAGCAGTCTCATATCATAGTTTTTAACAAGGAGTTCTACCATGATCTTGGACTCCTGTATGCCCTGGTGCTGTGCCCAAAAGTGCATGCACTATCCAACACCTGCCATACTGCCTACAGTGGGGAGTTACAACCAGTTATGAGCTGTATTCCAACTAGTAAGGTTTAAATACGGCCAATTTCCCACCCTTTGCTATGATTGGATGGTTTTGAATATGCTGAGCTAAGCTAAGTTACGGGCAAACCTACTTAGCTAAGGTTGGCAGTGCTTAAAGGGGCAGGCTCAGCACTGCTTACCAATGGGCAAATCCACTTAGCTGGGCTACTCATGGCTTACCATTCATATTTAAGCAATGCTTACACCCAGTCAGCATAGCTGTGCAATCCTTAGCATTGCTTATGTTTTATTGTATGGACTATCAACTGTATGGGATTAATTCATCATTCCTGACATATTATAATTTTGTTTACTTTCCCTGACATCCCCCAATGTGCTTTCATTAAATTTATTTTTGTGTGACTATACTGTATGGGGCACTTGTGTTTATATGGGGGTTTCACAACTTTATTATTACACTGACACCTCACATCTGAATCTACTCCACTACTCTGGTTGGCAAAAATATGTTATATATTACATAATTATTAAAATAATAAAGTATGTAACACTTTCACATGTAAAATGCTAATTGGTTTTACTGGGGATCGAATCGGGAAAGACTACTTGCAAAGCAAACCCTCTAACCACTTTGCTATTTCTGCATTGCCATGTTTTGAAGTATATACCTATTTAGCTCCTTATGATGTGTAAGCTAGGCTGGGCAAAGCTGCATGATGCACACACCCTCTCATCTATGCTTAAACTTTATTGCGGACTGAAAAAAAAACAATTAAACTGTTGTGTTTTATTTTTGTACTGTAGGGGTAGGCACATTGATTTCTGCAACATTATCTGTGGGGGGCTGTGCTTTTAAAATTGTAATGACATGACAGGCTATGCATTTGAGAGTTCTGCTCCATGAACACTAACAGTGTCTGCCATACCTTTCAACTGTGCAGATTGTCACAGAATGACCAGATATTTGCCTTCTATTTTTTGTCCATTTTTTATACAATTGTGGCTTTCTGGAAGATTACTGGCAAAGCATTAGGGACTGCATTAGGAAATAATGACAGACATTTGAGTTTTACACTTCATACCCTCTGTGGACTTCATGCTAATACGAAGCCTGTCATTCTATCGACTTTATACATTTATGAGAGCAATATCTCACATTTTTCAATGGCTTTGTCCAGATTACTTGTCCAGTTGACAAGAAATGGTGCCCGAGGACACTCTTACTATATTCAGATTGCTGTATGGCAATTATGGAGTGCAGGGAGCATGTGTATACTGAGACCACTGCTCTCAGACACACGCCCTTGTGTTTATGCACAGAACGGTGTCCGTTTTAGAGAATGGCAGTGCACCTTCATGAATAGGCATGGCACGCTGCCATGCTGCATGGGAATATTCCCTTCTGCGCAAGAATAAGTTATTCTTGCAAGGAAGTTTGCTGATTCCCAGGGTCTATGTCATTTGTGAATATTAATATGATTTATACAGAACTGTATGTTATGTACTGAGCTATGATGTATCCACAGTGTACCCTGCTGGAACATGGAATATTAACCTGCAAACATAACAATAGTTGAGGTTACGTTACTTTACAGCTGGAGCATAAATAAAAGATGTTATCTCTCAGCTTCAGTCCAGTAGCAGACACAATGTCTAGAGCTAGAAGTTTTTGTCTTGTCTTGAAAGAGAAATAATTACTAGGTTTTAAATGTAAAAGCATTTTTTTGTTTTAAAGCTTCCAAGATCTACAAAGAACTGAGAGATACGTATTTTTAACACAGAGATGTTAAATTCTGTTAATTTCTGTTTTAGCCTGGGAACTGAAGTCAGGTGCCAAAAAGTGATATCTTCCAAGCTAACCTTGCAGTAAAATGTGATATTAATTTAAGAACTCTCTCAGAGAGAGAGTGTGCATTTTTTTTTCTTGGACCTAGCAAGAACATCCACTCATCATCATCATCCTCTGCACTTGCCTTGCTGTAAGCAAGATTTAGGGCATAGGATCTCTTTTAGGTATAGATAGGAATATAGTAAAGATTAGTTTAGATATTTTCTGAATTTATTTGAGACTGTCCTACAATGTCGTTTTGAAATATTTCTTGTGATTTTGAACTCTGAAGTTACTGTGTTGATGTACTGAGTATTGCCTTCTTCTTTTATTATTTATTATTAAATATATTTAAACCTACCTTTGTGACTGATATTTGTGAGACATATTTAAACTCTTAAAGTACTTGCATATGTATTTGGTGACACTGTAAAGGCCACTCCTAAATAGTCTTGCAAGTCTTGGTCAGACTACCATTTGGATTATTAGTAGCATTACCCAGTAAGATTGGACACCCTTTGTTAAGCACCTTACAGTAGTGGTTGGTGACAGTGGAAACTACCTTAAAGTCAGGAAAGAAGGGAGCATAGCTAGTAAACTTGTGCCAGCCTTTCCCAGTTTGTGTATGTTTGAATATAAATCAAATCTCAAAGTGTGTGTGTCAGCTACTTGGGCAGGGACACAAAGCACTGGTTGGACAGATAGGGTGGTGGAGGTTTTGTTTGTCCATTCAGCTGAGATCTCAACACTATAGCTGTGCCAGTGGGGAGTCTTATTGGGGATCTGGAGAAAGAGGGAGAAACCAGCCCCAGACTGAGGGTGATCTCTGTGTGCTCTTAAGGGAAATTGCACTTTACTGTGTGTGTACTTGTCATCCTCCCATTGTGTATGTCACCCACTGTTGCCAGTCATGAGGATTGAGGCTCCTTGATTACTGGGCCACTGCAGGGGTGTCACATATTAATTAGTGGCAATGGTGGGATAGCCATATCATAGATTGATTGGCTTGTAGTGGTGTGGATATTGAAGTCCTGTAGCCTGTGTACAGTGGTCACTGAAGGTATTTGTACACTCAATCAGCAACACAGTGAATATTCAGAGTTTCACATCACAACTGTTTTAGTTTTTTGTTAGCTTATTTAGTCAGAGAGAGCAGGCAAGCATTTCAGCAGAGGAGTATGGCAAGCTGACAAAGAACAAGTTGATTGAGATGTGCCAGGCTAAAGGACTGGTGCATGACAACCTGACTAAGACAGAAATTATTGTAACTTTGTGCACAGCTGCATCGCAATCAGGAGGACAACCAGGCTGGCCTTGTAGATGTACAACTCTCAGAAAATGGACAGCTCAACCTTTCCACAGAGGACTTAAAAATCCATCTGGAGTTAAAGAGACTTAAGCGGGAGAACAAGTGTTTGGAAATAGAAGCAGCTGAGAGACTGAGATGTCTAGAGGCTGAGGAAAGTGAGAAACTCTGATGTCTAGAGGCTGAGTAGAAGGAGAAGCAGAGGCAAGATGAAAAGGAGATGCTGACTCTTCGCCAGAGTCATGAAGGCAATGTGGAATTGAGTAACTGAATTCCAGAAGCAACAAAGGTCAGTAAATTTCTTCCACATTTCACAGAGGGGCATAATTTTGATAGTTTCATTCATATGTTAGAGAGGGTATATAAACAGTATAATGTTGACCAAGGGCTCTGGGTACGGTTCCTGATCCACTTACTCCATGGTAAAGCTGGAACTGCTATGTCTAAATTGTCTGATACTGATTGCTTAAATTACAGTATTTTTAAAGATCTGTCTTTTAGAATGCTATAAGTTGACACCTGAAGCTTATAGGGAAAAGTTTCATGAGCATAGACTTAAGGCAGATGAAAGTGTGTGTGCATATGTTGTTGAACTAAACATTTATTTTCATAGGTGGGTAAGTGGATGTCAGGTCACCACATTTGAAGGGCTGGCAGACCTTTTGGTGAGAGAACAAGCCATTACCACTTTGCCTGAGGACATGAGAATCTGGTTAGCTGATAGACAATGCAATACTGCAGATGAGTTGGGGAAGAAGGGAGAACTATATCTAGCAAGCAGGGCATCACCGCACAGGAAATGGACACCCAGTGCTACTCATGGGTCTAAGGGAACTCATGGTGGACAGTCCAAAATGCCCCAACAGAGTCCACCAGTAGCAGGGGAAGCCACTAGTCCAGGTACATGTCCAGGACCAAGAGTTAAATGTTTTAAATGCAGCCAGTGGGACCGAGTAGCATATAGATGTCCACAGAGACAAGGAGGGGAACAAAAGGTGAGAGAGCCAGTAAGTGGGAATGACAAAATGCCAGCAGTAAGTTATCTCAAGACAACAAGGGTACTAAACTACCACTAGAGGTTATATCCTATATCAGTGGATGGGAAAAAGGCCATGGCTAAGAAAGACACAGCCTCTGACCTAACCATGGTGAAGCCTGCAATGGTTGAAGAAGAGCACTAATTGCTTGGCCAGGCTACTCAAGTCAGAGGTTTAGGAGGGACCCCATTTCATATACCTTTGGCTAGGGTTCACCTTGACTGGGAGGGTGGAAAAGGAAGCCAGCAAGTAGGTGTGCTTGAGGATATCCCTTCAGATGTCCTGATAGGGAATGATTTTGATAATACAGTACCATGTGTTCATGCAGCTGCATGCAGTCAGGCTTGGAGACAAACATGTGGGTCTGGTAGCCCTGGGGGAGACCCATATAGACCACACACTAGCAGCCAGGACTGGTGAGGTCATTACTTCAGGGAGGGTGCTACCCTGTAGCAGTGAGACTGAAGGTGAGCCACAGCAGCTTGTGGGTACTGATCTTCCTTTGGACAGAGAAACTGCAAGAGCAGAGGTGAGTGGTAGTACCCAGGCTGACAGTGAGGCACTGCTGTCAGAGAATACCAAACTTCCTGTGGAAGGGAAATTGGGAAGGGTTACAAAGAGAGAGTTGAGACAGGCTCAGCATTCAGACCCTACATTACAAGACCTGAGGGAGTTAGCTATGAGGCACCTAATTCTCAAGGAAATGGGGAATCTGTATACTGGGACAAAGGATTACTGTATAGAGAGTGGACCCCTTTGGGAGGGATAGAGCATGAGATAATGCAGCAGTTGGTAGTGTCCAGAGCCTATGATCTGGCACTTCTAGCCATAGCTCATGATATCCCCTTTGCAGGTCATATGGGCAAAAAATGTACAAACAGAAGTATTAGGCAGAACTTTTATTGGCCTGCAATTTTCAGAAAAGTAACAGGGTACTGCAGGACCTGTGAGCGGTATCAAAAGTTAGGCAAGACAGCAGACAATGTGAAAGCTCCTATGATGCCTTTGCCTGTGATCGAGGAGCCATTTTAGAGGGTAGCTATGGATATTGTGGGATGTCTGAGTACCCCAAGTTCCACAGGGAAAATGCATACCCTAGTGGTAGCAGATTATGTTACCAGATACCCTGAGGTGGTGGCCCTGTCTTCCATTGAGGCATAAAAGGTGGCAAATGCTTTGTTAGAGATTTTCAGCAGGGTAGTTTTCCCAAAAGAAATACTGACTGACAGAGGTGCCAGTTTCACATCAGACCTGCTGTCTTTTCTGTGGACGTAGTATGGGGTGAAGCACTTAAAGACCACCCTCTACCATCCCTAGACTAATGGCTTTGTAGAGAGGTAAAACTCTACACTCAAGACAATGCTACAGGCATTTGTAGACTGGTTTAAGAGGGAGTGGGACAAATATTTGCCCCATCTGTTTCTTGCTTACAGATAGATGCCCCAGGATTCCACAGGTTTTTCACCCTTTGGGTTGCTGTATGGTCATAGGGCGAGGGGACCTCTAGATCAGATTTGAGATGAGTGGGAGCATGAGTGTGAATCTCACAAGGAGTCTGCTGTGGCATATGCCCTAAACCTCAGGAAAAGGCTCAGGGAACTCATGGACTTGGCCCAGAAAAACCTGGCAGAAGCCCAACAGCAGAAAAATGTCTGGTATGACAGGAATGCTTAAGCTAGAGAGTATGCTCTAGGGCAGCAGGTAATGGTCCTCATTCCTGTCAGACTGCTTGGGAGGGACACTACAAGGTGGCAAGGAAGGTCAGTGATGTTAACTACATGGTAAAATGGCTAGGCAGGAGGCAGGGGCACAAAATGTACCATGTTAACATGATGAAACCTTACCATGATAGAGGCGCCTTTGTGATGAGTATTTTTAGTGGATGGCAGGAGGTGTCTGAGGGGGATCTGGTACTTGATCTCATCAGTAAGGCTCATATTGGAACCTCAGTGGAAGGGGTAGCAGTGTCACAGCAGTTATCCCCAACCCAGATTCGAGAAATCCGGTCAGTGTTACAAGAATTTGGGGACATGTTCCCTAGGAAACCAGGTTGCAGCCACCTAGTGCAGCACCATGTGGATACAAGACCCCAAAGGCCTATTAAGCAGGCCCCTAAGAGAGGCAAAGAGTCTCTGAGGGAGGAGATACAGGAAATGTTGGAACTGCAGATAATTCAGGATTCCAACAGTACCCTGGGCCTCTGCAGTGGTGCTGGTACCAAGGAGGGATGGCAGCATCAGGTTCTGTGTGTACTACTGGAAATTGAATAGTCACACAGAGTCTGATGATTACCCCATACCTAGGACAGATGAAGCCTTAGAGCAGCTGGGTGGGGCTAAGTATCTTACCACTATTGATCTTACTAAGGGTTACTGGCAGGTACCATTGACCCCCAGTGCTAGAGAGAGATCAGGTTTTGTGACTCCTTTTGGCTTGTATGTGTTCACAATTATGCCATTTGGGATGAAAAATGCCCCAACAACTTTCCAGAGGCTGGTAGATAGGATCTTAGCTGGAACAGAAGATTTTGCCCTTGCTTACCTAGATGATATTGCTATCTACAACCATTTCTGGCAAGAGCACCTTTATCATGTTAGGGAGGTACCGGGCAGACTACAGATGGCAGGGTTGACCGTTATGCCTAGTAAGTGTCAGGTGGGTATGGCAGAGGCGTCCTACATGGGACATAGAATGGGGAGTGGTAAGATCAGGCCAGAACCTGCCAAAATGGAAGCCATTCAGGGATGGCCTGTCCCTGTTGCCAAAAAGCAGGTGATGGCATTCTTAGGGACAGCAGGGTACTACAGAAATTTTGTCCCCAGTTATAGTACCATAGCTGCTCCCCTCACAGACCTGACAAGAAAAAGCAGGCCAGATAAGATAGTGTAGACCCCAGCATGTGCGCAGGCATTCCAGAAGCTTAAAGGAGCTTTCGGAGGGTGCCCTGTGTTAGCCAGTCCAGATTACAGCAAAGAATGTGTTGTGCAGATGGATGCTTCAAACAATGGAGTTAGGGCTGTACTTAGCCAGGTTTTCTCAGAGGGAGAAAAGCACCCAGTGGTATATCTCAGTCATAGGCTCCAACCCAGAGAGGAATGCTATGCAGGTGTAGAAAAGGAATGTCTCCTTTATTGTGGGCTCTGCAAAAACTTCAGCCTTAGCTGTATGGAAGGAAATTTACTATAGTTACAGACCACACTCCTTTAACATGACTACATCGAGCCAGCCAGCAAAATGCCAAATTACTAAGGTGGAGCCTTATGGCATGACAGTGCAGCACTGCAGTGGGGTTAGCAATGCCATCACAGGTGGGCTGTCAAGACAGGGAATGGGGTAATGTATTTCCAGATAGGCTCAACTCTCTCTACCAACATTTCTCAAGGGTAACTTGAAAAAAATAGCTTGAGATTTTGGGGAGAATGTGATATAGGGAAATATTGCCAGCCCAACTATCTGGAATTTTGTAAATAATTATTTATCATTTGTGAACATTGATATGATTTATATATAACTGTATGTTATGTACTGAGCTAAGATGTAGCCACAGTGTATCCTGCTGGAACATAGAAGATTATCCTGCAAAAGTTAGGAAGAGTTGAGGTTAAGTTACTTTATAGCAGGGCCATAAACAAAAGATTATCTCTCTGTTTAATTTCAGTAGCAGACACAATGTCTAGAGCTACACATTGTTGTATTGTCTTGAAAGAGAAATAATTACTAGGTATCAAGTGTGAAAGCATTTTATTGTTTTATGACCTCCAAGATCTGCAAATATCTGAGAAACGAGTTTTTAACACAGATATATTAAATTCTGTTAGTTTCTGTTTTAGCCTGAGAACTGAAATCAGGTGACAAAAAGTGGTGTCTTATCCAAGCTAACCAAGCAGTAAAATGTGATATAAATTTAAGAACTCTCTCAGAGAGAGACTGTGCATTTTGTATTTTGTCTTGAACCCAGCAAGAACATCCACTCATCATAATCTGCACTTGTCTTGCTGTAAGTAAGATTTAGGGCATAGTATCTCTTTTAGATATCGATAGGATTAGAGTAAAGATTAGTTTAGATGTTTTCTGTATTTATTTGAGACTGTACTGCAATGCTGTTTTAAAATATTTCCTGTGATTTTGAGCTCTGAAGTTACTGTGTTGATGTACTGGGTATTGTCTTGTTATTTTATTGTTTATTATTAAATATATTTAAAACTAACTTTGTGGCTGATATTTGTGAGACATATTTATGCTCCTAGATTACTTGCATATGTATTTGGTAACACTGTACAGGCCAATCCTAAATAGCCTTGCAAGTGTTAGTCAGACTACCATTTGGATTATTAGTAGCATTAGACAGTAGGATTGGACACCCTTTGTTATGAGCCCTAGAGTACCTGATAATTAGTGGTTGGTGGCAGTGGTAACTACCTTATAGTCTGGGCAGAAGGGGGCATAGCTACTAAACCTGTGCCAACCTTTCCCAGGTGTGTGTGTATATGTGTGTGTATGTGTATGTGTGTGTGTGTGTGTGTGTGCGTGTGTGCATGTGTGCGTGTGTGCGTGTGTGCGTGTGTGTGTGTGTGTGTGTATGTCTGTATATAAATCAAATCTCAAAGTGTGTGTGTGTTAGCTACTTGAGCAGGGACACGAAGCACTGGTTGGGCAGAGAGAGTGCTGTAGATTTTGGCTTGGCCACTCAGCTGAGATCTCACCCATATAGATATGCCAGTGGGGAGTCTTATTGGGGATCTGGAGAAAGAGGGAGAAACCAGCCCCAGACTAAGTGTGATATCTGTGTGCTCTTAAGGGAAGTTGCACTTTACTGGGTGTGTACTTGTCATCCTCCCATTTTCTACACCCTTCACTGTTGCACATGGTGAGGGTTGAGGCTTCTTGATTGCTGGGCCAGTGCAGGGGCATCACATCACCATCAAGACAATATTTGTGGGATTTTTTTAATGACTACTATGTCAGACATTTCAAGTAGAGCTGTTATCATTGACTGAAAAATATATTACTGAAGTATATAATTCATGATTTAACTCTAAGAGGTAATGGTTGACAGTGTACTAGCATATAGTTTAAGAGATTTTCAGGAACTTTCATAATAATTTGTGCAGTTCCACCCAAGCACAAAATATTTGGACATAGACAGACAAGTACAGATAGATACATTTTTATTATAGAAGTCAAAGAGCATTAATAGTGGCTGTTGCTTGCACTGCCATTTAGCTTTATTGGTGAATAGGAACAAAAAATTGCTAGTGTTTAGAGTGGCAGCTGCTTGATTACTTATTCTTCATAGATTAAAAGGAAAACGTCTGTGATGATAAATTAAAGACAATAATTCCTTGCTCTCTTTCTTTTATTGATTCCTGAAAATCAAAACTAGGTTCATCAGAGATAGAAACAAAGTATTTCTAGGCTAAGAGGAAAACCTAAATGTGCTAGAGTCCTTCTGAGTTGAGGAATGGAGACACAGTGAGATTTATTGCAAACTTCTTATGCAAAATAATACAAATAAGGTCATGTGGACAATTTTAAGTGGCCATCATAATTTTCATACTGCATGTGGTAAAGTGATGAGAAGCAAGAAACATCAGTTCACAATTAACATGACAACTTGTGACAGTGTGAAACTGAAACTTTGAAAGTGATGTTTCAGGAAATGCTGACTTATCTAAACAAGTGTCCTAAGAGACTTTTGAAGAGGTGGTCACAGGGTGAGAATATTGAGATGAAATGTTGATATTCCACTTCAAAGTGAACACTCAAGCACAAGTCGCTATTTAGACCAGAGGAGAGGCTCTGTCTCCAGTGCTCTCAAGATTTTGAAGACTGGGCAGAGCCTAGATTGCACTCTGAAAGCAGCACTTTTTTAGAGCTCCTCAAAAATACTTCAAATAAGAGGCAATAATCATTTTTTTCACAGAAAAAAACAGTTAACTATTGCTCTTTAACATTTATGCTATCATTATACTGAGTTTGGAATATATTCTTCAAAAATTTCCTGTCAGAAATATCTGGAGATTAAAACTGCTCTCTGAAGATCAGTAGCTCAAAGAACTCACATGCAGAATTTACTTTGAAGAAAGAAATTCAGTTGATGTCTTCTACTTTACAAGAACTATCTATTAAAATGGACAGCTTCAATAACAACTTAGAAAACTTGTGAGAAAACTGTTATAAACAAACTAAATCATTTAAAGAGTTACTTCAACAGCATCCGACTAAACTATTAAGCATTGAAGAGTCTTTATCTGATATCGATGGAAGGCTCAAAAAGGAAGAAATCCAGGGAGATGTCCTTCAGCAGCAAAATAAATGGCTTATCACCAAGTTGTATGACATGGAAAATAGAGAAAGGAAAACTAATGTGAGAATTTTTGGTTTACCAGAAAAATCTGAAGGAGATGATATTATTTCCTTTCTTAATTCATGTTTACCCGAAATCCTAGATCTAAAATAATGATTCTCTTATGGTATAGAAAGAGCTAGTAGAGCCATTGGGAAACCTATTCCTTCATCACCATCATCCACTCCCAGGTCAGTAGTGGTTAAATTTCTCTCTTATCTTGATAAAGAACTTGTCCTTAAATGTGCTTGGAGAAGATCCTCACTGAAATACAAGCAAAATATAATTAGATTTGACAATGACTTTTCCTCTAGAGTTTTGGAAATGAGAAATAAAGCCTGGCCACTTATAAAATTATTTAAACAGAATAAAATAAAGGCACAACTGGCATACCCTGCAAAAATAAGGATTTTTACTTCAAATGAAATAAAAACTTTTAATGACATTGAAGAAGCAGAAACCTTTGTCAAAAACAATAATATAGTTACAGTCCTGGAGGAAATGGACTGGGCTTTAACTACATCACTGAAAAGATCTCTGGAAGAAAAATAATTGGATTGATGTAAAAAAAAAAAGTAGCAAAGAACTGAAGCAAAAAAGCATCCATTCCACTACTTCTCTCAAAGTATCAACTAAAACTAAAAATATATGCTAAAAGTAACAATTTAATATTGTTTGTTCTTTTGTTAAACGTTGTAAATTCTATGTTATAGACTTATAATACACCTATTGCATACTTTACAGTTAAAGTTTAGTTCATAAGTGACATATTAACATCAATAATTTAATTGACTCTATTAGTTTACTTTTGTTCCTGACAGTATTTTATAGGGGAAAAGAAATGATTTGCTGAGTAGGAAATGTTAAATATACATTGTAATTTTTAGTACAATAAGAGCTATGATTTAGTTAATTTAATTTTCTTAATATTAGTCGCTAGTTAATGGGTGGGGGTTTAGTTGTATTTTATGACTAATTTCAGTCATTGATATGGTTTTATGATTAATTTATACAAAGTCTTTGCATATTCACTGGAGGTTATTATAGCCAACAAGTTCATGATTTCAGTTGAACGTTTATTTTTAAAATGAAGAAGTGAAGCTTTTTAAATGCACAAGACTTGCAGGGAAATCTTCAGTTCCCTTTACGCGAGCCTGTCAGTGCATTTGCGAACTGTCATGAATGTAGAGAGCCCTTTTGACATTTAACTTCTAACTATAAACCCTACACATTAAATAAATATCACTTTGCCCTTCTAGTTAGTTTAATCACATATAATTTATTTCCGATACATTTAAATGTTTATTTGGATGTTTCTCCTCCTTTTTTTTATATTTTTTGTTTGAGAAGTTAAAATGTCTTGAATTGCTAAGCGTTACAATAATTGGAATCTAATTTTGTCTTCCTATCGAACATCATAGTATAAAGTGGAGGAGTATTAAAAGTAGCCTGCTTTGTCTTTCCTTGGGTCGGAGTTGGCACGGAACAATGTTGTTGATGTTTATATGAAGCATATGTGTCTTGTGGCCAATGACGACTTGCATAGGTTTTTGACGTGCATGTGAGTCACTCTATCTGACGTTTTGCAAAGATTATCCCGCGTTTCTCTCAAAAAAAAAATAATAATAATATTTATGTATTCACTAGAAAAAAAATCACATATGTTCACATACTAAAGTATAACAAACATGAAAAATCCAAAGCTGTGCTTGATTTGGTTCATAGGGAGTTTACTGGAATCATAAGAGAGAAATGCAGGAGTGATCTAGCATAATAACACTGCAGTTTTTAAAAGATATTCCTGTTCCCCACAGACGAAGAACATAAAATCCTCTAGTTATGAGCAAAAACTATTCCCAAAACACCCAGTAATGTCTGTACAGACCAGTTCTTTTCTTTATTGTTCATATTAAGGAGCATTCCAAGAATGCTGTGGAGAAACAATCTGTCATCCATTAGAACATATTTGGTTTCCTGCCACTCTCCCATATTCGACAACTGTGTTTCGATGCTGATGTGTGGTGGTAGCTCAGTGTGTGGCACTCTTCATTGTCCCCCAGCCATTTACGGTCTAGTGGGTGGGTTTTCCCATTCTAGTCTAGCTGTGCAGTTGAGTGGATGTTTTTATTACACTTGGGAATGGTGCATGTGAGCTACTGTGTGTGTGTGTGTGTGGCTGGCTAGTCAACAGATGTTCTGTAAAAGGAATTTGATTTTACAAATTTCAAACAATATACATGACACTAGGTATTCATTTTCAAAGATGACCCAAAGCACCATACCTACACAGCCTACAACAACATATACTGCTAACAAGAAAGGCTGTAAATATAGAATAAACATCTATCTCTATAACTTCTTTTCACTTAATAGATGACTGCAGTATAAAGTACATTAAATACTGGTATGAAACTGTGGGGATAGTTTTATTACGGATTAGAACAGTGGCCATACTCTTTGTAACATCATCATATGTAATGGTTTCTGTGCTCATGCAGTTTGTCTACAGAAGGAGAGGTTATCGCACACAATCAAGCCAAAGGCAGATCCTCCTAATCTGAGGAAACTGTCATTGTGGGTTTGAAGAGCTTATTATGATATAGCTGTTGCCAGTCATTGTTTTGGGGAGGGGGATATAAGTCACAATGCTCAAGATACATAAGCTTAAAAAGTTTTGAGACATGTGTTTGACTACCTTATCTCTTCCCAAAAGATATACAAGCCTCATAAATTCAGCAAAGCAAACTTACACACTTCAGCTTCCACCACTACAGGTCAAATCCTCTCCAGAAAGCCAACATTACATCTTAAGAAACCACAAAAGAAAAATGTGTTAGCAGGGGACATTACACCTGATTATTATTGTAAAAACCGCATTCTTTAAGATATGCATCTGAGTAGAAAGAATATATTCTTGAATTTAATTATCCTTGACTAACAAATTCAGGGCTGGGTGTTTCTCACCGATGGCGAGTATAGAGGGGACTTTGGGCAGTGTATCAGTGGAGGAGCAGGGGCACAAGTGCAGACATCAAACGATATTTGGTTATGGTTGTGGTTATTTTTCTACATGAGATGCACTTTGGGGAGCATGTAACACAGTTAAAATGGCAGCAAATATCGTTTCTTAAATGGATACAGCAGTGAGACACCCAGGTTTGCAGAACATATTAACTCGCAAGTGGCCCTAGAGCACGCAAATTAAATTATGCATGCCCCATTGACCACACAAGTTCCTACTACAAACACTCTAGAGAAAATTAACTCAAAAGTAATACTAATGTTTAGCAATTGTATAGTGTAATGTGGGCTCATGCTTTCTTTTCAAAAAACAACAATAGTTGGCAAACAAATGTGGCATTCACAAACAACAAGCATGAAAGATCCATTTTTAAACAGAGGAATAGTGTGATATTGACTTCACAATTAGGAGAGGAAGAGAAAGTACAAGGTCTTATCTGATACTTGATCTTTACAAAGCTATATATTATCGGAAACTCTATACCTGTAACACTGCTTCTCCATTGATATAATAGTGACAGAATACAAACAAAGAGCAATTTGTGCATGCTCATTTATTTATGCAAAGGTTGTCCCTGATTTATTTATTTATATACTGCACTGATGTCATAAGAATAATTTTAGGTACACCCATAATGTTTACACCTATAATTGTATATTTGTGGACAGGGCTCATCCAAATAAAGAAGGCTAAGAACAATGATGGTTGAAATTAGTACTAATATCAGTTTACACTGATTCTGAACCACATTTACAATTATTTAAAGATGGACAAAATGTGGAGTGTTTATCTAGTGAAAATAGCAGGTAAACTACTTACGGGTGAGCTGCAGGAATATGTAAGTTGCATAATATTTATATTCAATAGCGTCAAGTTTGATGGCTCATTATTTAAAGTTTCATATTAGCATAATAGTATAGTTTCACAAGGAAGTGAGTTCTGGTCTTGCAACTGTAATAATGGGTAAAGTACACTAATAGAACATATTCTGCAAGTTCACTGAATATATGCTGATGAGGCCTGAAATTCCTGGATCAGTAGAACTTTAAACAGGTGACAATACATGCAATTTATTAGTCGGCATGCACTTACAGTAATAAATTGAGACTTGTACAAATTCATTCAAATTCTGCTCTTGAAATCTGTTAACATGAAGGATTGTGTACAGGTCTGTACTGACACATATGAAAAAAGATGGGAAAAGTGATTGTTAAACATGGCTCAAAATTTGAAAAATGGGAGGTAAATGAAATATAAAGACAAGATATATACACATGGAACCATTAAAACATAGAGAGGGTAGTTGATGCATTCTTCAGTTGACTCATTTTCCTACCTTTGGTTTTTCAAATTATTCATGAACTTGCATTCTTTATTGAATGAATAAATAATAACAAGACTCTAAGGCACCTGTATATTGCATATTTTGTGGGGGTTTTGAGAGAAGATAGTTTAAAATTGGGAATTGACTTCACAATTAGAAGAGGAAAAGAAAGTCTGAGGTCTTATCTGATACCTGATTTTTATGAAGGTATATATTATCGGAAACTCTATATCTGTAACACTACTTCTCACTTGATATAGCAGTGACAGAATACAAACAGAGCAATTTGTGCATTCTCATTCATCTAGGTAATCAGTCTAATCATTAAATGCATTCCAAAGGAATTTACTGCTAAAAAGGCGGGGTTGTGAAGTTATTATTTAAAAAACCTGACAGATTGATTATCTTATCTATGTTTTTAAGATTTGGCATCATTTATTTAGCATTTATGGTAGCTGTACAATTAAATTTATAATGCCTAGAATGGTATTGTGTTTTTAATATTGAGGTATAACTGTGAACAATCACTTATGATCTACTTTATCTTAATGCTCTACATCAAGAGTAGCAAAGGAGCTCTTTACTGAAGTTTGGAGTAATGTACAAATACGATATTGAGCTCTATTGAATTAAATTTCTATGTATAGTACTGTTTGGAGCAGTATTTAGATATGTATTGAAATACTACATGTCTAGAACAATGCACTTTGAATTCTTCAACCAATGCATCAGAGAAAAAGTGGTTTGTGGATTTACAATGGCTCACTAGATTGATTGTTGATACTATTGTAGTTAAGTCTTACAATGTTGGTCATAGTATCTTATATAAGATAATTACTAAATGAATGAGTCACTTTACAGAAACTCATGAAAGTTGAAAGGTAACTGGTGTAGTAAATATCTCTTGAAATGTTTACTTACATTTTATGAATATTTGATTTTGATTGCTATACATATTTGATTTACTATGCATAAAGCAAATTTGTTCCAGTTATCGCCTACATTTTGTATTAAGTTAATTTTATAATAAATGCATACTTATGTGCATGGATCAAACTAGAAGTATATGATGGAGTCTATTATTTATTATCTCCAGAATAACATATAATGGAGCCTCTAACTTCTCATTGTTATTTGATTTATTGTTAGTAATGAGGGTTAATCTGACTGAACATTTTAGTTCTTTCAGAATAGGAATGACATTCATTCCATGTTTGTAAAAAAGATAATTTTAAATATTTGTCTATACATGTGTATAAAATTAACTATTGTACTCTTGTTAGTCTTACCTTTTGGCCTCTTCTAGTATATATATATTATACAGCTCAAAAGGAAATAAAAAGGTTTACTACATTATTAATATATGTATGGAAGATATGCAGCAATTAAGTAACAAAATAACTTGCTATTGTTTCCTATCAGAACTCTTCAATAAATATATTAACTGGATGAGTATAGAAATTCTCTCACTAAATGTGAATGGTTTAAATATTCCAAGGGAAAGATCTAGCCTACTTAAATATCTAAAAGTAAACAAAGCACAATTAATATTTCTACAAGAAACTCACTTTAAAGCTAATTATAATTTCATTTGGAATCCAAATGATTTCTTAAAGCTCTCTAGCTCTTCATAGAGTAAAAAAAACAGAGGAGTATTAACATTGTGGGGGAAAAGTGTTACTGATCCTCAAGTAATATATAATTATGAAGATGAAGATGGCCTTTTATCAATAGTAATAATAAGATATAGTAATAGAATTTGGACATTGGTGAATCTTTATTGGTTTCCAGGTATAGGAGTAGGAACAATTAAGAAGCACATAGAACTTATTAATAAGACTTCAAAACATAGTCAAATTGTAGGAGGGGATTTTAATTGTATCTTAGATAGTCAGGAGACTACAAGTAGATGGCCATTTCATTTAACAACTGTAGGAAGAACTCTTAAGAAATGGTTAGACAACATGCACTTATTAGATTCCTTTAGTCTTAAAAATGAAAGTTCATTACAATTTTCTCATAGTGATAATAGATTCAATACCCAAACAAGAATTGATAAATTATATGTATCCCAAGATTTAAAATGAAAATATCACATTCTTCCATAATTCCCTGCCCCATATCTAATCACAATTCACTTATTCTTAGAATTCAAATGAACTTTAAGAAACTAACACTTACTAAAATATTTCCTGCACATTTTACTAAATTAAATGAGTTTAAGACTTGGTTAGATTTGGAAATAAAATATTATTTAGATGCAAATAATACTGGTGACGTAAATGTAGTTATTTTATAGGATTCACTAAAAGCATATCTTTACGGTAAAATCATTTCCTGGTGTAACAATAAAGTAAAAGAATGGGAGTCTGAAATAGTTAATATTCAAAAACGCATTATAGAAATTAACCTCAAGGATGTGGAGAACCTGGTTGAAAAAAAAAAAAATTGGAGAATTAAATAAAAAATGCAGTGACATTATAATGCATAAAACCAATCTGGCATTGGAAAAATTAAAATTAAATTCATATGCTGTTTCACCAAAATATATGCATAGCCTAGCAATGAGATTAAAAAGGCATTTCAATACAAACAATATTACAAATATAACTCAAGAAGGGGAAAACAATAAAAATGTATCAGATATAGATGATGTATTAGATGCCTTCAAATTCCATTTCACAAAGCATTATAATATTAATGATTCTCCTCATAACAAAATATATATAGGACTAGATTATACAAATTTAAATAAAATACCAGAGAGTTTAAACATAAATATTCAGAAACAAATAACATTTAAAGAAATTAAAGAGACAATTAAGGAAGGCAAAAATAATAAAGTTCCAGGCATAGAGGGAATCATTATAGAAATTTATAAATTATTTCCATCATCAGTCATAACAGTACTTCAGAAGGCATTAAATGAAATTTATTTATAAGGCATTATTCCACCTTCATGGAGATACACATTGATTACACCTATTTTAAAAGAAAATAAAAATCCCAGCTTGTGTAGCTCATACAGGCCTATTTCACTTCTAAACAATGATTATAAAATTTTTATGTCTATTCTGGTTAACAGGATTAAAAAGTCTCTAACTCAAGTCATTAATGAGGATCAAATGGGGTTTATTCACAGTAGACACACTCAAGACAACATAAAAATAATTTTAACCATTATAGATCTCTTAAATAGAGACAAAGCTGAAGCTTTAATAGTAACATTAGACATTGAAAAGGCATTTGACTCAGTAATTTGGGATTATTTTTTCAAAATACTGAAAATGTATAATTTCCCCTCAAGATTCATTAATTTAATAAAAAAACATTTATAAGGATAATCTAGTTTATGTAAAATTAGGCCCTTTCATATCAGATGCGATTAAAATTACTAAGGGTACCAAACAAGGATGCCCTATGTCACCACTGTTGTTTGCATTAGCAATTGAACTTTTTTCTTCCACTATTCATCTTAACCCTAAAATTAAAGGTATTGAAATTAATAATCAAATTCATTCCAAAATTATGCTCTTTGCTGATGATATTCTACTCACTTTATTCAATTCAGAAGAGTCACTATGTGAACTAAATGTATTAGCTGAAAGATTTTATGACATCTCAGGTTTAAAGATTAATGATTCCAAATCGAAACGCATGTTATTAAATAATAAAAATAATTCAATTTCTAACATAAATCCAATTGTTGGGAAACAGATTTCTTCTCTAGATTACTTAGGAATTGTTTTATGTGAAACGTTAGAATTAACTCTATCTACAAATCATAATAATATTCTGAGTACACTTAAATCATTAATAGTGAAATGGAATAAATTGTTTCTAACATTTGAAGACAGATTGCAGTTAATAAAGATGGTCTTTCTCCCAAAGGTAAACTACATCGCTTTAGCAATACCTATTATGCCTAGTAAAAAAGTTTTAAAATAATTAAATAGAATCTTATTAAGATTCATTTGGTATCCCCCAAAAAATAGGATTGCTTTCCTAAACAATATTAGACCCTGGGAAATGTGGGCGCATAAACTTTCCTGATTTAGAATCTTACATTAAAGCATCTATACTTAAAACAGTTATAAATTGGATAGATCGAAAAAGTTCTGCTTGGAAAACATTACATACTGCTATTTTTCAGGAAGAAAATAAATTAGCAAAAAATATACAACTGCTTGGAGAGAACAATGTACTCTGGAATATCATCTGCATCAACTTACAATACAATTTCACCAAGCCTACTAACCTCATCATCATCTTCTTTTGGCTGTTCCCGTTAGGGGTTGCCACAGCTGATCATCTGTTTACATTTCTTCCTGTCCTCTGCATCTTGCTCTGTCACACCAACCACCTGCATGTCCTCTCTCACCACATCTATAAACCTTATCTTAGGCCTTCCTCTTTTCCTATTACCTGGTAGCTTCATCCATAGTATCTTTTTCCCAATATACTCAACATCCCCTCCTCAGCACATGTCCAAACAAACGTAATCTTTCCTCTCTGGCTTTGTCTCCAAACCTTCCAAGCTGGGCTGAACCTCTAATATACTTATTCCTAATCCTGTCCACCCTCGTCACACCCAGTGCAAATCTTAGTATCTTTAACTCTGCCACATCAAGCTCAAACTCCTGCCTTTTTGTCAATACCACTGTCTCCAACCATATAACATAGCTGGTCTAACTACCCTGTTGTAGACCTTCCCTTTCACTTTTACTGGTACTCATCTATCACAAATCACTCCTGACATTGTTCTCCACCCACTCCATCCTGCCTGCACTCTCTTCTTCACCTCTCTTCCACACTCACTGTTATTCTGAACTATTGATACCAAGTATTTATACTCATCCATCTTCGCAACCTCTACTCCTTGCATCCTCACCATTCCTTTATCCTCCCTCTCATTCACACACATATATTCTGTCTTAGTCCTGCTGACCTTCATTCCTCTTCTCATTAGAGCATATCTCCATCTCTCTAGGGTCTCCTCCACCTGTTCCCTATTCTCACTACAGATCATAATAACATTATAGTCCATGGGGACTCCTGTCTGATCTTGTCTGTCAACCTGTCCATCACCATTGCAAATAAGAAAGGGCTCAGAGCTGATCCTTGATGTAACCTCACCTCCACCTTAAATGCATCTGTCACTCCCACTGTAGACCTCACGGCTGTCACACTACCCTCTTACATATCCTGTACCACTCTTACATACTTCTCTGACACTGCTGACTTCCTCATACAATACCACAACTCATCTCTATGCACTCTGTCATATGCTTTCTCTAAGTCTACTAAAACACACTGCAACTCCTTCTGACCTTCTCTGTACTTCTCCATCAACACTCTCAGAGCAAACATCGCATCTGTAGTGCTTATTCTAGGCATGAAACCATACTGCTGATCACTAATCATCATATCCCTTCTTATCCTAACTTCCACTACTCTTTCCCATAACTTCATGCTGTGACTGATCAATTTAATCCCTCTGTAGTTACTACTCTGCACATCACCCTTATTCTTACAAATCGGTACCAGAACACTTTTTCTCCATTCCTCAGGCATCCTCTCACTTTCAAAGATTTCATTAAACAATCTGGTTAAAAACTCCACTGCCATTTCACCTAAACACCTCCATGCTTCCACAGGTATGTCATCTGGACCAACAGCCTTTCCATTCTTCATCCTCTTCATAGCTATCCTTACTACCTCTTTGTTAATCCATTGTACTTCATGATTCACTATCCCCACATCATCCAACCTTCTCTCCCTCTCATTCTCTTCATTCATCAACCCCTCAAAGTACTCTTTCCATCTCTTCAACACACTCTCCTCGCTTGTATGTTTCCCTCATTATCCTTTATCACCTTTACCTGCTGCACATCTTTCCTAGCTTGGTCCCTTTGTCTAGCCAATCGGTACAGGTCCTTTTCTCCCTCCTTAGTGTTCAACCTTTCATACAACTCTTCATATGCCTTATCCTTAGCCTTTGCCACCTCTCTCTTTGCTATGCACCTCATCTCCTTATACTCCTATCTACTTTCTTCATCTCTTTGACAGTGCCACTTCTTCTTTGCCAACCTCTTTCTCTGTATACTCTCCTGTACTTCCTCATTCCACCACCATGTCTCCGTGTTGTCCTTCTTCTGTCCAGATGTCATACCAAGCACCTTTCTAGCCATCTCCCTTTCTAGCTCTGCTGTAGTTACCCAGCTATTTGGTAACTCTTCACTGTCACCCAGTGCCTGTCTTAACTCATCCCTGAACTCCACCTCACAATTATCCTTTTTCAATTTCCACCATTTGATCCTTGGTGTTGCCCTCACACTCCTCCTCCTCCTCCTCTTCTTGATCACCAATGTCATTCTACAAACCACCATCCTATGCTGTCTAACTACACTTTCCCCGGTCACCACTTTATAGTCTCCAATCTCCTTCAATCTGCCCCTCCTACATAAGATATAATCCACCTGTGTGCATCTTCCTCCACTCTTGTATGTCACCTTATGCTCCTCCCTCTTGTTAAAATATGTATTCACCACAGCCATGTCCATCCTTTTTTGCAAAATCCACTACCATCTGACCTTCTGCATTCCTTTGTTTAACACCATACCTACCCATCACTTCCTCATACCCTCTGTTCCCTTCACCAACATGCCCATTGAAATCTGCTCCAATCACCACTCTTTCACCCTTGGGTACAGTCATCACCACTTCATCCAACTCACTACAAAAATTTTCTTTCTCATCCATCACACACCCAACTTGTGGAGCATATGCACTAACAACATTCATCATTACACCATCAACTTCCAGCTTCATAAACATCACTCTATCTGACACTCTTTTCACCTCCAAAACACTGTTAGCATACTGTTCCTTCAGGATAACTCCTATGCCATGTCTCCTCCCATCCACATCATGATAAAACAATTTGAACCAAGCCTACTAACCTAAATTATATAAATTACATTTTTAACACTTTCCGGAACTTCAGAAACAATAATATTGAAATTAAATTATGGTTTAAGTTATTAACTCCTTTCAATATTACAAAAAAACTTTGTTAATAACATTTCTATAAATACTCTTAACTCATGGAAAGGAAATAATTTCTCATGTTGGTATCAATGTATAGAAAATCTAACAGCCATGAATGTCAATCAGATAATTAATACATTCAATCTATCAACTAGTGACTGGTAAGTTCTTAATAGTCTGGTACCATATGTGCAAGATATGTGTAGAACAATAGTAAATTCTCCATTTAACTCCATGCCTAAATTTATATTTTATCTACATAAGTATTATACAGAGACTTTAATTGGACAAATTTAACTTCAAAGTTATATAAAATTATTATTAGTTACAAAACAAATTCTAATCAGAAATTCTGGAATTTTATCAATAAAGAATGTTCATTGTTGTTATCTAAGGAATCAAAAATAAACATACTATATTCTATTAAGTTAACTTCAAATATGCAAAGTTGAAGAATCTTTGCATGGAAATTCTTGCATAGAGCCTTTTACACCCCTAATAAAATAGCTAGATTTAAAAATACTAATGAGGCAATATGCTGGAGATGTAATCTAAAATGTAATGCTGATTAGTCACATATTATATACGACTGTATTCATATTAAAAAAATTGGGAGGATATTGGTGAATTTCTGCAAGCCATTTTTACTGACTCTTTCATTTTGTCAAAGTCATTAATTCTTCTGAATAAAATTGAAACCACTACTATGAAAAAGAAGGAACTTTATCTTCTTTGGACTACAATGGCTGTCTCAAAAAATGCATCACTAGGAAATGGAACTCCTCTATCATTCCAACAATTGATGAGTTTCTCACTCTATTGAAAGAAGTAACACTGTTGGAAATTAAAGTCAAGGAAATGAGGATCTTTCTGAAGAAATGGATGAACAATCCTTGGGAGAAAGTTCTCTCCCTAATAGAGACACTCAAAATGGACACAATTTTATCTTCATAAGAAAAGAGGAAGCAAGAATGCAAGTTATAATTTGTTAATGCTTGTACAATAATCTTTATTATTTGTCTGTGTATCTATGATTGTATTCCTTTTGACTTTGTTTGAACTGAGGCCATTGTATATTCTGTAAATAGTTCATTCAATTCCCTTTTATTTGATCTGTTATATTTACTATGTATTGTTTAAAAACAAAAAGTTTTTTCTGAATAAAATTATTTGAACAAAAAAAAATTGAAGCCTGGTCAAAATACTAACTAGATAGGCTGACAGTTCATGAATTGAAATCTAAGATAGCATTTTGAAATATAGAACTAAAATGTACTAAATATTTTATTGATAAAGTAGGAAAATATTTCATAATGCTAGTACATAGGTAATGCTGCTATGGAAACATAAGTAACAGTAATGCCTATGAAAGTAAAACATCAGAATGTTACAAAACATGTTGTATTTAACATGAAATGGATACATGTTTTTGTAATATGGGTACATCACTTTGTTTCTGAAAAAAAATTGTTTTGACTTTTGAATTCATGACTTTAATGTTTGGCATGGTAAGCCTTCTCTGGGGTCCAGGATCCAGTCTGTGTATCATTCCGTATATTTTTCTTTTGATTTTAAATATTTATCTTTGTTGTAACATCAAAAGTCACAAAAAATTATACATATTAGGAAGTAATTTCTTGACAAAAATTGTGGTACTTTTTATTATTGCTATATAAATGTATAATGCAATCATTTTTACATAAAATATTTTTCCTTTTAACTACTAAATCAATAAGTGCATGTTTTTCATAAGTATAGTATTTATTAATGGCATGGAATAGCATAAAATTCATGGTACTGTTTGCAATTCTAATACAAGTTTGCAGTACTGATGAATGACTCCTCTTGGTCTGAAAACTTAAGTGGCTCAGTGGCCTAGGAAAGTTAGCATGGGTAATGACATTGATGGTTTTAATCTGGAAGTATCCACTCATTTTTGATGTGAGATATTATTATGTTGTTTTTTTACAGTCTGTCAGTCTGTGTGTGGTGTAACATCATTAACCTCTGTCACACATTGATTACTCAGACAGCTGAAGACAATTTGAGTGAAGTGCAGTACTGCAGAAACTGGTACAGATGTCATTGTCTGTAACACATAACATCCCGGACTGGAGTAGAGGTATTTGTGGGCTGGAGTCAGTTTATAAGTACTGATAATTCAACTGGGCATGCAACATAGTTAAACAGAGTGCAATTCTGTTGCCCCTTGCTCAAAATTACCTGTTATGCATGGATATGTCAATACATACATACATACATATGTGTATACATATATGTTTGTCACTATCTCTCTCTCCCATATATAGTATATCTATCTCTAAGTATATACAAGTTCATATACACCTATATATACCTATATGTATATAAAACATACATCTCAGGTCTCTCTCGGTAAATCTACATAACACACATATATATCATACACACACACACAAACACACACACACACACACACACACACACCTAGAGCTACATTTACATATACATCCTTGTTTATATATATATATATATATATATATATATATATATATATATATATGTGCGTGGATCTCTGTATTGTCCTACATACCCTGATAATGGGGAGTAAAGCTGCATTATCACACATCTATAATGTTGCTCAAAAGATCCAAAGTAGGGGCTCAACAGTACTTAATGCACTTACCTACAGACCTCTCTGCCTGCTGGATGTTACCACACATACAGCAACAGGTGAGCATGTGGTGTAATGTATAATGTTGTCTATGCATACATGGGTAGGGCACATTATTCTTGCCTACAGGTTTGCCTATCCAAGTGCAAACACCCACATATGACCAGATTGGTAACTGTAGCCACATTGCTAGAATAAATAACACTTATCTGACTGCTAGGCTACTAGATGCAAATAACAGTATGAAGCAATATCACTCTGCAGCCCACAGATAGTGTTCAACACAAGCCTAATTGTGTAATCCACAAGTAGATTGCCTGCAGTCATGTATCGAAGAAATGTCAGCTGTGGTTTGTATAAGTATTGTGATCTGTACTGTATAGGACTAGATAGATAAGGGTTCTAATCTCTCTCCAGGTCACTTGGTGTATGTGTGTGTGTGTGTGTGTGTGTGTGTGTGTGTGTGTGTGTGTGTGTGTGTGTGTGTGTGTGTGTAGGTATCCCCCTGCAAAACAACTGAGTCCCTCTTTGACTAACAAAGTGCAATGGTTCTGCACTTGTTGGCCCTGTAAGTTGCTGCCCTCTTCCAAACTGCCCTCTTCTACAAAGCCTGCTGATGTCATCTACCTTAAGATTACCAAATGCCATTATAATGTCAGACTTAAGCAGTGGTGCATGTGATATGTACTGTGATCTATAGTATGAAAGATTAAATGTGGAGGGGTTCCAATCTGATTCTAGGCCATTCAGTGTGTGTATCTCCATACAACATAAATATGATCACCTCACCTCACCTTGGTAATTTAGAAAGAGGTAGGGTTTTGCAGTATTCTGGTTGTAGCAGGTGATGCTGGCCTCCAAATGCCTGATCACAGCTAGGTCTGCTGATGTCATCAAGCATAATATGTGCTAAAAAGAGAGTAATAGCAGACTTGAGGTTTACCGCATGTGTCACCTACAGTGATCATTAGTGTGTACCATTAGATAGGTAAGTGTTCTAATCTACATGCAGCAAACTTGCAGAATGTGTGTGTGTGTGTGTGTGTGTGTGTGTGTGTGTGTGTGTGTGTGTGTGTGTGTGTGTGTACTATGCCGTGTCCTATAAACAGTAATTGGAAGTGGTGCTATCCTCAATGTTGCCAGGTTTGTATGTGTGGCAGTTAGAGCATTTTATATCAGCTTATGGAATCATAGGATATTTGAAGTTTAGTAGAATAATGGCCCTACAGCCCTCACAATCATAGCCAAGTTTATACCCTTATTTACAAGATTAGCACATATTGCCCTTGTACACGAGGGACACCATCAGATGCCCTATGGTGAAATGACGGTCACCAGCCAATCATACAGATGGCATCTGATAAGGTCCACTGAGGTGCTCTGTTTGCCATTAGGTAGTAGTCTGTTTCAAAGGTGTGTTAAAGTCTGCTAGACATATCTCTCCCACCAGCATGTATTACTAATGACATACACTAGGTTAATGTTGTTAGAGTGAGTAATGCATGTACCAAGCCACCTACAGATATGCAGCATTTCCAGTCAAGCAAGTCCACACATTGCCCCATATGCAAGGCAGACATCACCTCTGAGTAGCCTAATGCCATAGTCTACAATGACACTGATTTCAGATGATTCCCACTGAACAGATACTAAAGATGTGAAGTTCCCTTGTGAGGGACCATTGTGTTGTGTGCAATTGCCAGGAGTGCTTGGAAGGGTACATTAACAATTGGCCATTGCAATCAAATATTGGCATGCTGAGGGAAGAGGACATGGAGGTTATGAGTATGTCAACTTCTGGTGACTGTGCCTCGGTTATGACATATGATTCCTGTCTTACCACTGGGGAGACATGGTGATCTCAGGTACATTAGGTATAAACCTGTGTGGCCAAGCCTGTGTGACCAGGTGTATCACCCGTGAGTATGTGCATCACATGTTGTGACTGATGTGCTACTTACCAGGAACATAGGTGTTATCGATGGAAATGATACTACACATATACATATATGGAGAGTACAACTTTTAGTATGTCAACAAGCATTCGTTCATCAATACCGTCTTGTAGGATATCAACATAATTCACAGAGTCTATGACCACTCACAGTTTGCAGGCGTCAGCCAATGTTGTCAGTCACAGACATTCAGTATTCACTTGTATTGTCATTAAATGGATTCCAAGCAGTAGAGGACACAGTACTGCTTAAAGATCAGCTATTGGAGGTGGATTTCCCTATTCTGAGTATGTGTGCTATCACCAAGCCACTTAATGACCCCTATAATGATAATATAGATGCCTAAGTGGTTGCTTTTGTCAGTCATGCCTGAGTGGGGGATAGAGTCACATGGCTTGGCTAAGTCCAGGGGTTGTATGCCCTGATATTCCCTCACCCAGGTCCTTTGTGACTGCCTCAGACATATCCACCATATTTAACAACCATGATCTCCCTGTCAGAAATCCAAACTGTGCACAGTCAACTGTTTGCAGATTACATGTATGTTTGCTGATCAGCTTGAGGATGACTTGCCCCATGGGTATACAGATATGGCTACTCAGTTAAATAAGTCTATAGTTCCAGTGGTTGCTGGATGCACCACCTCTGTGCAAGGAGATAACAGTTGCTGTTGTCCAATCAGCTGGGATGCATACAGTGGTTATAGTAGGATTGAAAGGACTTCCCGATGGCATTGGTAATCCTTATTGGATCCCATGTAGGACACAGCCTCAGATGTTAGCATGTCCAATAGATGCTGCATATCCCCCATAGAGAGGCCAGTTACAACCTGCTCTGTAGATATGGAAGGTATGGGACAGGTTGTAGGAATGTCATGTGGCACATGTTGTGGGGACAGGGGAGTGAACCTGACACAGAACCTGTGGGACAACAGGTTAGCTGTGAGTACAGACCCATATGTGGTATCATTAAGTATGAGTTGACCAACAATATGGGCCTGTCCTCTAAGGTTACACTTGTAATTACACTGTGCATTGTGGTTCTGCTTTGTGTGGGAGGCTAATTTTGTCACATACTGGTTCTACACAACATCACAACAACACTATGTACTTGTTTTAGCTGAAGCGGTTGTGCCTCCATTTTAGGTGGCACCTCAACCCAACTGTCACACATCAATGTCCGCCTATTATTGTGCAGCCTGCTAATGGCAGTTGTCCACCAGGCAAGTTTGCTGTGCCATGAGGAGCTTGTGTTCCTCCTGACAAGTAGAGCCAAGTCTATGCAGTTGTACTGCAGCTCTGCCTACTTGCCTTCCCATATGAGGGAGAAAGTGCAGTCAAGTTAAGTAAACCATCCCATAAACGGTAATATGTTGCTTTGTTGGGTATATAACAATATTTTCTGCAAGGAGGGGTTAAGTCTGATAGTTTTAATGAGACTGATCTGTGGTCAGATCTTTCCAGGGAGGACCTCACAGTGGGGGGCTGCAGTTGTTACCCATTTTAGTAAACACGTGATGCTCTACATTGGCTCCCCTTGTGGAGATGTCACACCACTGGTACAAGGCATTTTAGTTAAGGACATGGACTAACCTTTGGGCAAGTGAGCTTCTTTGGTTACTTAATGTCACCCCAAGCAGTGGTGTACTGATATATCTTGATAGACACAAGCACATTCAAATAAGCACAAAGGGCATCTGGATTCATGGAATTGCTCCTGTAGCTGGCAGTGGCTTGATTAGGTGTCCTTCCAGCAGTGAACAACACCTGCAATGTCTTTGGAAAATCACAGTGTTTCACTAAAGCAGTGTTCCTAGATCTCTCGGTCATCTGATATGTAAAGCCATGAAAGGCGTTAGCATGGATATGATCAGTAACAATGTCATACACCTACTAATGAATATGTATATACCACCTGCATTACTTTGCACACAGTTAGTTTGAGGTCTTAATATGTGGAAGGATATGTAGTCTGGTATGGCTGTGGTACTGTCCACAGCCTTGAACTAAGTGTCTTTGACTTCACAAATGTCTGCACATTCAAAGGTGTGGACACCTTCCACAGAATTTGGTTCAGTGCTGCCATTCCCAGCGTGTAGCAGCATAACTGTGATGTTGTAAAAAGATGGCATTCTCATTGGAAATTTTCCCCTCCAGACAGTGCCAATAAGATGCACTGTGTGGGTGTCAGCACCATTGGCCAGTACTCAACTGCCCAAGGGTAAGAGATGAAGACCATCTCTGGTAAAACACTGATGTCTGCTGTGCAAGTCATCCCAGGCAGACATGTAGTGGATCTCCTTACAATGACACTACACTCTAAGGCAATTATTGACATCCATAATTTCCCATGTATATTGAGCCATCATCTTTGTTAAGGGTCAAATGCATCTGAAAGCTATGGGCATACCCATGAGAGACATTGAGTGCCTAAGCTCAGTCATGTTTCTGCATGCAGTCCAGTGACATATGTCCCTAGTCGTACACACCTGGAGGAGCTATAAAGTCATCAGTATGTTACCTGATATTTCTTGAGTTGCGGCAATGTGTGGTATGGCAGATTGTCTCAACCCACAGACAGCTAACTATGACCTTTCCCACATGTAGCTTGGTGACATGGACATCAGTGTGCCTCACGATGTAATCACCTATGAATAACAGGTTTGATTTTGTGTTTTGCCTCATGTGTTTGACCAGTGAGACAGTAGTGCATGCACTATTATGTGTACTGTGCTTTCCAGACATAGGATTTTCTGAGATGTCTGTTGTTTGGGAATGTGTCTGTTAAGGAGCTGCACACATGCTGGTGTGTGTGATGTGGGTGTGGGTGGTGCATGAGATGACCACTGCATGTTGGCAAAATGTTCATTGCCATATGTAATGTCTGCTGTTTGACATACCATGGAATCAAGGTTTGAAATACAGTCACATCTATTACACGTTGTGTTTGTGTGGCATAGGAGTAGAGGAGTGGAGACACTTTCCACATCTGATCAGCAGTCATTGATAGTGCCATTAGCAATAAAGTCATGCGTGTGTGTATGTCACACCATGCCATCGTTAGGCAGTGTCATGATAGATGGTAGAATGTAACATGTCACCTTCATGTAGGTTCACTAAGATAACTGTCATTTAAGTGAAATGTGTCTGCTACTGTTCTTTGTCAAATGTTAAGACTGTATTTGTTTAGCATTTAGTGAAGTGTGTCTGCTAATGATGTATTTTGTGGCTGACTTGGGGTATTGCCTTTACCTATAGAAGTACCAAATTCACACTAGTGGTCACCCTCCATTTTTATTTTTTCTTCTATTTCTGTGCTGCTCTTGTCTCTCCCTCTTCATATACCTTTCTGTCCTTCTTCTTTACATCCTCTTTCCATGGTACATGCTCATACTACCTCTCCCACTCTAACCTCTCCTTTTTTCTGCCTATCCTCCTACCAAACCCTCTCTATTTCCCCTTAATTACAGTTTATTTATTTATTTCTCTTCTCCTTTTACAGCTTTCTCCCTCAGGTGTTACCTCTACCTGCTTTTTGTACAGGAATTCCCTCCCATCTAAGTGAAGACATCCTTGGATAAGCTGGTCCCAGGCTCAATCAACTCCAACCTAACTAAAGGGCTTAGTTTCCCTCCTACGAAGGAACATCAGTGTATGTAGCTATATTGAACATTGCTGTGTGCAATTTCTAATATTGCCCAGCATTCTACCTCGGTGTGCATGATAGCAGCCTGCCACAGTCTGCTGCCACCCCAAGATTACATGATACTCAATGTCCACTTTCTTTGTAAACTTCTTAGATTAATTTTGACATAGAGGTAAATTCCTTTTAATTTATGGTACTACCTTCCTCCTTCACAACTTGGTGGCAGCATACACCCTGGAAAGTTCTGCAAGACACCTTTACACAGCAGTACAAAGTATCCACTGTTCACGTACCTCTCTGTTCCTCACTTGAGAGTCTGTGGAATGAACTTTCACTTCTCAAGGCTTGATCTGATGAACTATAGTATTAACATTTTTTCTCTAGTCCAATCACTACAAAGCTATAACCCTCTCCCTGCCTTTCCCTGTATTCCAGCTTCTGTTCACTGATTGTTTTCTCTGGGCCATCTCTTCTCTTGGCTCTACCTGCTCCATTCAGCCTGCGGGCTCACTCCGCTCCCCTACCCTACCCCCAATTCCCACCCACCCCAGTGCTCCTACCCTTATCCTAGCCAAAAGTCTCCTCCCCTTCATATCTCCCAATCCATTCACATCTCCTCACTATCCCCTCCCCTCTCATCCTCCAATACTTTCTCACCCCCTCCCTATCCCAAACCTTATAGCACTTTACTCACTTCTAAACACCTCCCTCTTGCACTCTCATAGATCCCCCTACATCCAACTACTTCTTCAGTACCCTCCACCCAACTATTCATTTATACCTACACCATACCATGCTTTCTCAACCCCCTCTCATCCCTTCCCACTGCCTACTTTTTCTAATTCCTCTTTACCATACTACCTATTATTCCTCTAATGAACTACGCCCTTCTTTCCTATCCCCTCTTTACCCTACCATCACCCTCAACACTCATTATCACTTTACCATATCTCACTTTCACACTATATCACCCTCCCTAGTTCAACTAAACCCACTTCTCTGCTTCAAATTAAAACGTCTACCCTCCTTAATGAAACATCATATTCCTAAAGCATTATTATACCTCCCACAAAACACTAGGAGTAAACCCAAACTCCTGCTCTCATTCCCCTTTAACTGCCTATGCCTAGCAGGTGACATACATCCTAACTCAGGACCTAGTGCCAGAAACAATCCAACTCCCCCTCAAACTCCTGACCAGCAATGCCCAGAGTCTAAAAAAACAAAATAGCCCACCTCCACACTTGGCTATACCATACCCTACCTGATATAGTAGCTGTCTCTGAGACATGGCTAAAACCCAATATTTCTGACTCTGAAATCCTACCCTCTGGGTTTCAAGCTCTTAGACATGACTGCCTAAAAAAAAAAAAGGGAGGAGGAGTGGCCTTAATTTACTCTAGCCTACTCTCCATCACTCCCTACTAAAATCCTATTCCTCAGTTCAACAACACTGAACTAGTCATAGGAATTCTCCAACTAAATAACCATAAAAGCATCTGTGTCATAGCCCTCTATATTCCCTCCTGGAAACAATACAAATATACTTAAGGAAATCCTTCTATGGGCCTCAACCAATATTAAGTTTGAGACTTACATCCTAGGAGATGTAAACATTGACTGGAACAAAACTGATAACAATAATCCCACCATCTCAATTAACCTATATAATTTCAGTCAACTTACAAATACCATTACCAGACCTAATAAAAACAACCCCCCAGGCTCCATACTTGACTGGATCCTAGTCTCTCAGCCTAATAAAATCTCCCATAAGGGCACTTTACCAGACTCCATTAGTGACCACTTGCCAGCCTTCGTCCGTAGAGCAACTCCCTCCTCTCCTCACCAACATCAATATATCCACAAACGAAACCTCACAAACTTTAACCCCACAACTTTCTCCAATTATCTCAAACTAATAAAATGGAACAATCTAAAAACAAAGAATAATCCACGACCTTGAAGAAAGGAACCAGAACTCTGTTAAAGTCCACAAGGCTGTATTTTTATTTCTGAAGTGTTCCAAAAGTCACAGATAAAATCACACTGAAGTATTCCAAAAATCACAGATAAAATCACACAAGCGCTTTCGCTCAGGCAGTCCTGAGCTTTATCAAGTGAAAACAAAATGCAGTATGCAGTAACCTCCATTAAATAGCCTAGCAATTATACAATTAATTAATTAGTAAGTCTAACTAAGGTGTGGTGTGCTTTTGTTGTGGATAAAAAAAGTTAGTCATTATACCAACTCAAAAAATGAAATGTTTGCAACAACATCTGCACTTAAATAAAAATGACTAATCATAAAAAACATTTTAAAATACCAGTTTCCTAGGTTTCAGAACATAAAAGTCTGAAGTCTGGTTGGGGTTGTAGATTGTTAAGGAATATGCTTAAAGATGTGTTTGGATTGTCAGTGAATTGTTAAAAACTTTTTTCTTTTTATTATTACTTTGCACTGATAAAGACATGCAATAAAATGTGCGTGAGATATTCTCATATACTCTCATACTTGACCCCCTTCATACTACAGCATCCCCACACAGCATATTAAATTACTGAACATCCACGGTTTTAGGATTCTGACTAATAAATCAAATTCTATATGAAATGGTATATGGATGGGCATCAAAAATATCTCACGCACATTTTATTGCATGTCTTTATCAGTGCAAAGTAATAATAAAAAGAAAAAAGTTTTTAACAATTCACTGACAATCCAAACACATCTTTAAGCATATTCCTTAACAATCTACAACCCCAACCAGACTTCAGACTTTTATGTTCTGAAACCTAGGAAACTGGTATTTTAAAATGTTTTATGATTAGTCATTTTATTTAAGTGCAGATGTTGTTGCAAACATTTCATTTTTGAGTTGGTATAATGACTAACTTTTTAACATCCACTCCAAAGCACCACACCTTAGTACTAGACTTACTAATTAATTAATTGTATAATTGCTAGGCTATTTAATGGCGGTTACTGCATACTGTTCATTTGTTTTCCTTGATAAAGCTCAGGACTGCCTGAAGAAGCGCTGTGTGATTTTATCTGTGATTTTTGGAATACTTCAGTGTGATTTTATCTGTGACTTTTGGAACACTTCAGAAATAAAAATACAGCCTTGTGGACTTTAACAGAGTTCTGGTTCCTTTCTTCAAGGTCGTGGATTATTCTTTGCTTGTCTTTGGTTTTTTGTGCATTACTTCAACAATCTAAAAACTCTTCCTCTAGACCAGGCTGTTGAACATTTCAACTCAAACTTCTTAGCTACCCTTAACTCTCATCCCCCCCCCCAGAACAAAACATATAAAAAACAACTCAGCCCCTTGGCTTACTAAAGACACCAAAATACTTATGAAACAAAGGGACAAAACCTGAAAACGTTACCATCACAATAAGAACCCAGACGCCCTTCTTAAATATAAACAACTCTGTAACCTAGCCAAAAAACATATTATACAGGATAAAAAATCATACTATACCAAACTTCAATCTAATCATTCCAAAAATCCCAAACAATTCTGGAAGTCAATCAACTCTCTTCTCAACCCTGGTACCAAAAACAATCCTTGCCCTGACACTAGCAAGTCTGACCTAGATATAGCCATACTATTCAGCTCCTTCTTTATTAACTCCATAGCAGAACTCACCAAAACCTTCCCAAACAACAACTCCTCCCCCCTCCTCAAACGCTCTCCTCCACCATCCATTCATTTCTCATCTCCCATCTTTCACCTCAAACCCATTTCCACCTCATATACAACTAAACTCCTCTCTAAGCTTAAGCCAGGCTCCAATGTCCCTGACAACATCCACTCACTCTTTCTAAAACTTGCAGCAGATGGCATCTCCATCCCCATTAGCATTCTCATTAAGGGATTCATACAGGAATCTTATATCCCTAAACTGTGGCATGCAGCCTTCATCCTACCCCTCCACAAAGGAGGCAAAAATAATAGTATCTCCAACTTCCGGCCCATAGCCATTCTCTCACCTATTTCAAAAATACTTGAGAAATGCATCCACCTCCAACTCATGCCATTCCTTACAAATAACCAACGCCTCACCCCAACTCAACACGGATTTTGTCTGTGCCATAGCACAATAACTGCTCTCCTTTCTTTCCTAGACATAGTAAACCACTCCCGTGACTGTGGAAAACTTGTATCCACAGTCCTCCCTGACCTCTCCAAGGCTTTTGATACTGTCGCTCATTCCCATCTCCTAAACCACCTTGCTAATCTTAATCTCTCACACAATACCCTTGCCTGGTTCAGCAGCTACCTCTCTGACCAATCTCAGGCCATAACATGGAAAACTGCCACTTCAACCTTCCTCCCAACCCCAACCGGTGTTCCCCAAGGATCTATACTTGGCCCAATGCTATTTACTATCTTTATTAATGACTTCCACACAGCTATTCCTAACACCAAGATAGTGCAGTATGCAGATGACTCAACTATAGTCTGCTCTGCTTCTAACCTCCAAGTACTCCAAACAAAAACCCAAACTGCTTTTTTCCACCATTGAGAACTGGATGCTTCAAAATCACTTCTCTCTAAATGCCAACAAATCTAAAATTCTACTATTCTCTCCCTCTAAATCTCACCCTCTTGAAAAAAACCTCCTTCAACATTATCAGCCATGCCAACTCCGCTATTGAAGTTGTTCCATTTGCTAAACTTCTTGGGGTCACCATTGATGAACATTTCAAATTCGACACCCATATTCAGCTAAACATTAAGAAAACACATCAGAAACTTGGCATGCTGTACAGGAACTCCCATTTTATATCCCCTTCCACAAGACAGAACCTCACCACTACCTACTTACTACCATCTCTGATGTATTTTACCCTTCTACTAATCAACCTATCTTCCCATATCTCGTCTAAACTGGAATCCTTTTACAACAACATCTCAATTTTTGCCAGCAAGTCCAAGTACTCTATCCACCACTGCATACCTCTCCACCTACTGCAATGGCTAGAACTTCCCAACTACCTGGACTACCTCTAAATCACTACAGCCCACAAACTCATTTTTAAACCCACTAAGTGCCCTGCACTAACTAATATCTTACCACTATATACCCCTCACAGAACTCTAAGATCTGCTCACCAAAATCTCATTTCTGTATACAAACCAAACCATCCCTCAGGTCAGCTTCTCTTATCCTTTTCCTTAGCCAAAAAAATGGAACTCTCTTACTCCCTCTCTAAGAATTTCTCCAAACTTTGATCACTTCAAAACCCAGCTCCTTTCCTACCTCTCCAATAACAGGAAATGCACTTGCACTCTACCTACATAATCCTGCCTAATACATGAATGCATACATATACATAAACTACCTTCCACCTTACCCAATAGGAATTCAATCACATTTACTGTTTTTCTTACAAATGTTTCTTACATAGCATTCTCAGAAGATTTAAAACCTCGGTATAAGGGTGACTCTGTATTATCGGCCTCTAATTGTATTTACATGTAAATATGCACTGTATATCATACTATGTTGATATTCTACTGTGCTTATGTTTTACTACATAATTTTTACTAATTGTTTAATTGTTACTATAGCTGCTATGTTTTTGTGAAGCTTTTCTCCCCGGGCCTCCACTAAAAACGGGCTCCTTGATCCCAGTGGACCTCCCCGGTCATCAAACTGAAAATAAATAAATAAATAAATAAATAAAAACACAGCACCTGATAGTATGCCATGCAATGCTTTGCCAGTCATGTGGACCATGGATTGACCATAATCCTGTCATTAGGCTTGCTCCCAATACTATACCTACAAATGTGACCCTGTGCAAGTCCTGCAAAGTTAGGATCATGCTGCCACACCCTTGGGGTTGGCAGCTTGAAACACAGTCTTTGTAGGCACTCCTTGCAGTGAAAATGTGAGTGCCTATGCATGCACAGAGGACTTGTTCAACTTTGCTGACATTACATTGGTCTTGCAAGTGTACAATGACTGTCAAGCAAACAGACAGCAAACTGGTTGTTGTGTGACATGATATGGAAACACAGACATGTGTTCCAGGTACTTCACTGTACAGTATGATGTACCTAGCACATGTGGCAGGTGGACACACTTTGGCCAAAGCTGGCCAGTCTCCTATGCAGTGGGCATCACAGCCATGTCATGCAGATATCCACCATTAATCTGTTGAAAGGCAGGATGCATGAATTGCTGTGAAATTGTCACCTAAGATGGATCATAGCCACTGTGCTGCTTGTTTCAGCAAGCTTAGACATCTATGTTACTGGACATTTCACATTATACTGTGATGATGTAGCTGTGTTCCTTATCACCATCTGGTCAGTTCCCTAGTGACATACCAGCAACCCTGATACAGAAGGCGTAATACATGCAAAATCCAACTGATTTCTCAGGTTGCTAATTAAGGCATCTACCTGGACAGGGGTATGTGAAGCCTACAGACCCTTTAATGATGTGGGACAACTATGTGGATGAAAACAAACAGCTGTGTCCTGCTTCTCATCATGAACTTCACAGTAAAGTTTTGCATGTGATGACAAAAAAAAAGTATTGGAGCATGGTATCCCATGAGAGAGTGGTTGTGGTGAGACCAGCATTAGTAGTAGCCAGGCACCAGCAATTCAGGGGAATCCTCTGCTTCCTGCATTCTTCACAAAGTGCTTGTGTCCTTTCAGACATACTGCTTGAGTAGTGTCCATCTGCAGAATACCTGTGTAAAACCTCCTGCCTTACATTCACATGGTATTCATATTATGCTTGCTTCCATTGTTTGTCTGTGCTCTGTACAGACATCTTGTATGACTCTTTTCTTGGGATATGATGGAAATAACTGCAATACTTAGTTGCACATAGGACAACTACCATGCAGTGCCAAGCAGTGTACCCAGATCTCTCAGTCATCTGATATGTAAAGCTATGAAAACAGTTAGCATCGATGTGATCTGTAATGATTCCATACACGTACTGACACTGGACCAAACACAGTTTGTTTTGCTCAAGGGCAGATCATGCCTACCTTCCCTAACCAGTGGACCTCATTGTATTACAGTATGTAATGGATGACGGGAATAGAACTCACTCCACCTACCATGGCCTGACAAGGTTTTTGACATTATTAGGCCAGTGGGCCTTGCTGAAAACTGTGTAGGTAATTTACAGAGTGGTATGTCAGCTGGTGGATAGCCAAGTTTCAGATAGTCATAATCTGGAAAGATAGCATTGGGTAGACCTATGCTACAATGATGCTAATCACTAGTGGACTTCCCTCAGACATCATTAATGCAGTACTCCTTCAAGCCATTCCCTTCTCTGCAGTCACAGCCACTGTCAATGACCTCTGAGTGATTACTTTAGCAGGTGATTGCATGTTAGGAGCTGTCACTGAATCCCACACAGAACCAGCAGTCATCCAGGGTGGCCTGAGATATACATTCAGTTGTTGTCAGAGACACTGACAAATAGTAAATGCCAGGGACTGCACAATACTATCCTTTTTGAAGTCATCCACCCATGGAAAATGTAGTAGTGTCCACACACCACACACTGTTGAGCCATTCCTCGTGGTCTTATGTACACAGAGAGTAATGTAGCGTTTGACTTTCACTGGTTGGTAAGATGTGGGGATCCATTTAATGTTGCTCAACCTATACAGAAAGGTATGGCATGTTAATCCCAGACTGCAACTGTTATACTGTATTTGGCACTCATCACACTTATCATTGAGTGCGATGGCACCTTTGCTATGTCACTACACAGGCATAACTTACAACTGTAGCAGCCACGCAGGTTTCATAGTAGACCAATATATATTATAGATAACATGTCCTATGCAGTCCGTGTCAAGACCGTACATGTGTAGTCCATCTCCTACATGCTTTAGAGGGGATATGTATGGCTACCATACAGGGAGGTGTCAGATCTCATTGTGTACTTCTTGCTTATCCAAGACAGGACAAACACACGTATTATCTGTTCTAAATACCTACACCATCAGTGTGGAATAAATAGTACATGCTGAAGAAACAGGTATGTAACACAGACACTACACCCTATATGCAACAGGCTCCCCTTGCATGTGAAGCACATGTCTGCTGTAATGCACATCATGTGCAAGTTACACAATGGGATGCAGAACAAGACAATCATAACTCATGTAGGACAAATGTCTGCAATGGACAGAGGAAATTTAAAGATGGGTCATTTCCATCACCACAGCTTGTAGATGTGTTAGCTCCCAAAACCCTGGTGACACTTACCAAGGGCATCAGAACTTTTCATAGATTAAGGATGCATGAATAGGCTGAATGATGCCATTGTCCTTGTTAGCCTGTTACACACATATGAACCTATGGAGCCATGCACCTATAGTGCTGCAACTTGCTGAAGGCATATTTCTTCTGTGCTGACATTCTATGCTGTGCTGTGATGTCTATGTGTTTATTGCCACTGTGTATCCATAGGTGTCCCCTACAGACGCCTGAAACTGAACCATAAACAGGTCCATGACACACTTTTCATTGTGTAAGTATACCACCATTACAACATCATACAACATAAGGTACACAAAATAATGTGGCTTACTCATTACAAATGTCAGCATACAGTATCTGTCAGTAACCAGTACAAGTGGCATGGAAAGTAACACTGCATTATACAATTACATATTAATTTATATAGTCACCCTGTGCATCAGACGCACATATTAATCCCCCTGCATCGATGAGAATGATGACAGAGATGTGGCACAGGTATCATCACTTGCACAGGGTGTTGTGTGTGGGTGCAGGAGGCCTAGGCTGGCCCAATAGGTTGAAAGCACATGTGTGAGTCAGGAAGGGAAGCAGGCAAGATGGACCATGAAAATGTTCCGTGTGTGTCTGTAAGAGACCTGAATTTGACAGTGGCATGTGAAGCTGTACATGAACCCAGTCAAGCTCAGTGCTAGCCCTACATATGTGTTTGTTGGACAGCTTTGAACTGTGCGTGGTAAAGCTGACAGTTCACTGTCTCCACCCCAAGCATAATAACCCGGTAATAAATAAATAAAGGTCTATTTTCAGGATACAGTTATTTCAGGATCCGGGCACTATATACGTGTGCACATAAATATAATTAAACACCAAATGGTTTAAGAATATTTTTTTAAGAATAGTATTAAACCATTTGGTGTTTAATTATATTTATGTACACATGTATATAGCAACTGGATCCTGAAACAACTGTATCCTGAAAATAGACCTTTATTTATTTATTACCGGGTTATCAAGAGTATTTCAGTTACTAGCTTTTCTTGTTTTTACTGATATGAAATTATCAGGTCAACTGAAAAACTTGGACCATCTGGTGTTGGATCTAACAGCTATTTCCTCCCCCAAACATGGCAACTGGTTCTGCCAGGTGTTGCACTGGCACTTCCATGGCCAGGGTCAGAAGCGGTGCCAGTGCCTAAAGGTGACTGCTGTCTGCTGGGACCATGTCCTTCATGGGAACACTCAGGACCATGACCCTATGGCTTGCCACATCTTGGTGTGGACAGCACACCGCCCTATAGAGCACTGGATGTACTGCCACTATGGGAGCATGATTGTGCACAGCCATGTGGACAATCAGCAGATGGAGTTGCTGACCTATGTCCAAGAGTCCGACACTCAACTCCAACCAAACATTCCATCACAGACAATGTGCATTCCAAGGCAAATATTCTGTGATCTGTCTCAAACCACCTTCTTTCCACTGCATCAGTGAACCGATTCAGGGTACTACCAATGTGGTCGTGGCAGCCACGGATGTCACACTGTGTTGCATCCATAACCCTGATCATTCATCTGGAGTTCCTTTTGAAATGTGCCTGTACCTCCATGATGGCTTAAAACATATGCCGAGTGACCCATGATGAGAAACCTGCAACAGGTGGTGGAAGGACAGCAGGCCTTCAATGAGCACCTCTATCAATCCACCTATGTGAAACCTCAACAACTGTCTGGTTATGGCCAGTGTCTACACTCACTGGAGCCATAGTTGCCATACATTATTTTTTTCAATGTCCTCACTCTCTGACTGTCCAATATCTGTGGCCCCCAGGGACTGGGTATGTGTAGGCATACTGACTGTGTCCAGTAAAAATGATGGCAGAAGAGGGATGTCAACCTCTGGGACAGATTCATCCCCTGAAACCCTCAACTGTGCCTCACTTTGACCATTATCATCATCAGAGTCACTGACATCAGGTTGTATAGGGGAAAGAGACCCCCTCGGTCACCTTTGATAAGAAAGGAAAAAGCAGTACATTAATACCTGCACTATTATGCTCTGCAGTACTATGTTGCAATAAATGTAAGGCTGTTTACACTGTTGTCACTATTACAGACCTGTTTAACCCCCAACCTCATATAGTAAGTCATGAGGACATTACTTTTCCAACAAACATTTATAGTTACTTATAAATAAAAGCTCTTTACACAACAATCTCATCAGCAACAATGAGGTACACTTTTGACATTTGTGAAGACTCTTCACAGCTTGCACATATGGAAATCTGTAATGCCCTGACAATACTGTCACATCTATCAGTGAGGTCACACCTACAGGGTATAGGTATGACTCTAAAGTGTGTAATGTCATGAAAATATCTGAGCAGTTGGCAATCATGCTAACAGTGCAGCAATCCAGCCAACAAGCTAGGGATGACATTTTAGGGAATACATTGTGGTAAATCTACATCTGTAACAAAACAGTGTTGAAAGGTAAATTAAAAATGCTGGTTACTGCCACAGCACGCTTGCTTATAAAAAAGATAAGTAAATGGATAAATAACTCAAGCAAGCGTTGACAGAGTGAGAAATAACCTTCTATGTGTAAAAAATCCAAGTAATCCGGTCTTCTGAGACAAATAATTCAGTTTATTACACAGATAAACCACGATAAGCGCTTTCACTAACTAGTAGCTTCTTCAGATCACAAACAGGAAGCACAGGAACCATGTGCTTTAAATATCTGCATGTTAATTAATCAACCAACTTTTAAAGCAAGCGCCATAAAACCTAAAACTAAATATATAAACATAAAATCATCTCAAGATGCAACAGAAATAAACAATGGTGTATCGTATTACTTTTTAAAAATTAAAATAAATTCATTCCATAAGAAACAATAAAAATTGAAGTAAATATAAGAACATGTTGTGAGCAGCATACTATCAAGTCAAAGTGTATACAGCCTAATACATAACTGCATGTGATAGTCATATTATTAATAATACGAGGCAACTTAGAAACTATACATAGTAGATGCCATCAAAAACATGAAACCATATACAAGTCGAAAGAACTATTATCAACCAAAGTGATACTTGGTATAATAAGGTCAGTGCATAAACAAAGATGTATATCTGCATATGTATAAAAATGTGTGTATATAAATGTAGTGTCTTAATAAATATATGTATCTAAATATAAAAGAATGAATGAATGTGTACAAAAATATAAATAAATAAATGAATAAATAAATAAGTTATTGTCTAAAAATGAAGCTAAGTATCACTTTGGTTGATAATAGTTCTTTCGACTTGTATATGGTTTCATGTTTTTGATGGCATCTACTATGTATAGTTTCTAAGTTGCCTCGTATTATTAATAATATGACTATCACATGCTGCTCACAACATGTTCTTATATTTACTTAGTTGGTTGATTAATTAACATGCAGATATTTAAAGCACATGGTTCCTGTGCTTCCTGTTTGTGATCTGAAGAAGCTACTAGTTAGTGAAAGCGCTTATCATGGTTTATCTGTGTAATAAACTGAATTATTTGTCACAGAAGACCGGATTACTTGGATTTTTTACACATAGAAGGTTATTTCTCACTCTGTCAACGCTTGCTTGAGTTATGTAACAAAACAGTGTTGTGCTTAACAGGAGCAGGACCACAGCCTTGTCTGATTCCTGATGGACCTGTGAAAAGTTGAGGGAAAGGTAAGGTAAACTCCACTGCATGTTGCACTATAACAGGGTAATACGTCCATATATCTCACATTTACAGTAGCTACTTTGTTAATTGTTATGTTGGTCAAAATCTGAGCATGAGATTCAAACTGCAATTAAACTCTCCCCCACAAAAAACAAACACCTGACACCCATGTAAAAGTATCTATACCCTGACACATTGAATGCTACAGTATTCCAGTACTGATCAAACTAAGCCTACCTGGACACTCCTCTGGCATGGAAACTGTGGCACCCACATCCATAATATCTGGTGTGATGGATGCCTGGAAGCTGCCGTGTGTTCCTTGGTTCACCAGGAATTTCTCAGTGGCTAAGAGTGGTTGTTCTGCTGCAGGCCCTCCACTGGTGACACCACAATCCCTTGGCCATATCTGCTGCTCTTCTGCACGCACCATTTATAATATTTGTCACACTGTGTTAAATCTGCTCATATGTCCTGTTCTGGTGACCTATGGCACTAACATCATGGACAAGGTCAGCCTACAATGCTGCCCGCAGTTTCTTGTTTTGCCACCCCCTGGACAGTAGGAGTTCATGATGTTGACGGAGGCCTTCCAGGATTATATCATTCTCAGCATCCATAAAAGGGGCATGGCATCTGGCATGCATGTTTCCTGAAAGACAACAAAATGGAAACACATGTCAGGATCACATACATGGAAGTACACTATATAGAGATACGGCAAGAACAGAATGGCTGGTAGTATTAACTGCTTGATCACACATGCCATATTCCAGTGTGCAAACATACTAAGCATGTGGATACAACTAAAATAGTAGCAATAGTCAGCTGTTCCTGTTTGTTCCATGACAAATACTGCTGTATGATCACACACCCAACACAGGAGTCCATTGTAGTGTGTCTCCTAGGGGCAACCCCCCCCTAATAATATGTCAAAACAACAGTGCCAAACAAATAGCAGAGTGCTATTGCAACCACTATAAGGGAACATTCCCACAAGACCCGTGCGCCACATTGACAAAAAATATTCCATCCTTGATGTATTGCACGCCCTCCATAGGTGTGACAATTTTGGAGGTCAACAACATGTCATCATTACAGTTCTAAGAAAGTCTTAATGTTGTAATCCCCATTCCACTTAAGTATATTCACACATATGCATCATGTTCTAAACAAAAAGTTAAATACTTGATGGAGTACAATAATCCTATGTTGATATGTGCAGATATATAATGTTTCTGGCAATGTGCTTACTGCATGAAGAAAGTCTTGTACAGACTGGTTCCCCTAGCCTGCTGTTTGCCTTTTTAACATGGCTATCATTACCAGGTGATTGTATCTTAACCAATCTGTGGTTCTGAAATTTTAATTGCAGCCAACACAGCTGATTTGCAGTATAATCAGCCAATGACATGCAACCACTGAACAAGATGTAAGGCCTTCATGTAGATTAGAAGCCCTTTCTGATATGCTGTACTGGACATTACTAAATCAAGATACTATGTCATTGCAGAGGGTACATCTGTAATAGCTACTTTTACATACAGATATGTGTGCTACAGGCTGCAGCTGATGATGCAGACAATAGGCATAGCCAGAAAGTGTGAACACTTTGGAGGACAGCAAGCTATGAAAGCAACTGTGGGTGCTTTGGCAGCCTTGTTGTAAAGGCAGAGCCAGAGTGAGGGTACCTATTCCACTGCAAATTAAGGCATGTGTTTAAGGTAAGTATGTTAGGCAATGGCATCACAATATATTTGTTTTGTCCTTGAGCAACATAGGGGGTAAGTATACCATTATGTCAAGCATTTGGGTAACTGTCAGACCATGTGCTATATTATGGTAGTCATTTGGAGCATGTGTGCTGGCATTCCTTGTTACTAGCTGCCGCAGGACCTCCATATGTGTATGTTAGTTGTGCAGCTGTGCTAATCTGTAATATCATTATGAAATGATTGTATGCTGCACTCTATTAGTGAGCCCCATTTGCATTACCTAAGTTAAAATCCTCTGTGAATGTGTATTAATGCATGAGCTGACACTTAATGCACTTATAGTGTTGCTATAGGGATATGTCAAGTATGCTCCTATCTGCAGGCCTGTGACTTTATTTATTTCTTTATTTATTTATTTATTTGGCATTTGTTGACCGGGCTGGTCTGACTGGATATATGTACATTTTCAGCAGAGGCCCGGGGAGAAAAGCTCCAATGAACACAAATAATAGTTATTTTACATGACAGATTTACATCTTACAACAATTTTTTACATGACTTTACATTTCTGGTTTAAGATTATTTGTACATGTAATGATTTAGGGAATAATACAGGAACATGAAAGAAATGACATGGAGGTAATATATGATGATTTAGGGAATAGTACATGAAGATATTAGGAATGGCATGAGTTTAATGTATGAAAACACACATTCTTTAAAGGTTAACAGAGAGGCACCTACTTGGTTAGTCAGGGTTAGCACAAGGGCATAACCAATGTGTTTTGAGGTATAGTTTCAATTTGTTTTTAAAAGTGATATTGAGGAAAGCAAGATCAGGTCACTAGGGAGTGAGTTCCAGGTTTGGCCAACAGTGTTAGAAAACAAGGAGTCACCAGTCATCATTGAAAAGCAGACATTTTATTTGAAATGCATTGTGTGGATAAAAAAGTGCATGACTCAGTCATTCATTGATGGCTTCACAATAATGTAATTTAAATGCTACATACCACTGGATTTGAACCCAGGACCATGTGTGGCAAAATGTACTGCTTGCAAAGCATTTAACAGACTGAGCTACTGAATTGCTGTTTGCAAAACATTTAACAGACTGAGCTACTGAGTCACTGTTATAGCATGTGTATTTATGAAGGTATAAGTGCACACATACAGGCTGTGACATACCTCCATTGCATCCATTATTATGTGCCTGGCTTTATAGGGATGTATTTCTCCACCAGAGTCCCATCTGAACATGTATTTTGCCATTAGTATTTTATCAGCCAGGCGTACTTGTACATGTTGCTGATAAAAGTGCCCATTTACCTGCTATTAGAGACCTCAGTTACATCCATTAGTCTGTCTCTGGCTTTGTAGTGGTGTTGTCCTATACTAGATTCCAAGTTACACTCAAGTTTTTCCATAACTTTGTCAGCATGTTTACAAGATGCAGCATGATGCACAGCTCTGCTTAAACATGCTTAATGACAGTAACTTACAATAACTATGTTTTTCTTAAACCATTTGTTTTAAACAGCTGTGTGGTGTGGTAGGTTGTTGCAGTGGTCTGCAGGTCCGATGGTCTTGTGTTCAAAATAGGAGGCAGGTATTTATTTTTATCAAGTTTATTATCATTTAAATCACATATATAAATATTGTTCCATTTAGCTGAGCTTAGCAATGCGGTGCGACATGCAAAACATCTTTAAAGAAAAGAAAAATGGGGAGATGGGACACTGGTGAAACAGGGTGCAAGCAGGGGGAATAGCATAATGAAAGGCAGGTAGATATGTGCAGGAAGAGTGTAGGTAAGAACCATAGCTATCCAGTTCTTTATCAGCAACAACTGTGCACGTTGACAGAATTTGTAGATGAATTGGGACTGTCACCCCCACAGAGAGGGGTGGTGACAACATAACTGCATTGTCAAGCCAATTGGACCAAACTGCATGTGTCTAGTGGACATGTATGTGAAATGGAGAGCTATGTATGAGACAATTTTTTTTTGGGACATGTGCCCATTTTTTTTTTCTGTAAGGGGAGAGTGGAATGTTGAGGAAGGGACACAGGTACATGTTGGGAAGGTAAGTTGGGAAGCTGAGGATGTTTATGCAGACAGACAAGGAAATGGGTGGTGTATGACACAAGAGGGGGTGAACACCTTGGATAGGGAGGGTGTTGTGGAATCCCAGTCTCAGTTGCCTCCACAATGTAGCAGCATGACTCAAGTCCCCATGCATGGGACTGTCAGCACTGCTCCTCCACTGCCCCTGGGTTGGTAGTGGTGGATGCTGTGCTCTGGGTGAGGCTGCCCCACCAAGCTGGTGAACATGCCCTCCATTTGGCACAGGTGGCACCCAAAACCATGGAACACTATCCTGTGCATCAATCCTGGTAGTTCGTCGTGGGTGACAACACCTCCTCCACCTAGCTCCCAGTGGGGGCCCAGCTTTGGCCTGTAGGGTGGAACTACCCAATGCTTTAGGTAGTTCAGGGGTGGCAAATTGGGCACCACCAGGCTTTGGCCCAGATGTGCTGGACCCCGGTGCCATGGGCAGAGGAGCCAAGGTAGATGGATCACCTGGAACTGGCCTACCTTGTCACTCTGTGGTAAATTAGTTTTAACAATAAGTTAAGGTTAGTATTAACCAAACCAATGTTAGTCTTACCATAATGGAACATAGACAAACAAGTGAGAAACTAACAAAAACTGTTGAAATAAACAAAAAAAAATGAACACTAAATAAAATGTTATATTTAAATAGGAACTTTTTTGAGAAACTGCTTATTGGCTCTTATAATAAATAAAATCATTTATTTAGCTTACAAAATAAAAATAAAGCTTTATAATTAATTAAAAATACTTTTCTTCAACAAGATTTTATTTACCATACATATAAATCTTGAATAAATATAAAAATATATAAATATACAATTAATATTAAATGATATTTATACAAAATATATATAATGATGTTATATATATTTAAATTATGAATAAATATAATTTCATGAATACAATCACTATTTATTTGTCTTATGAAAATTATTAATATTTATCTATATTTACTATAAATAAACTTTGATTTTACTGTGCATAACGTTTAATAATATATTCGGTCGTCTGCATCTGATATATGGAACATAATATTGATTAATCCAAATACATATTAAGGTATATTATATGGAACCCAACAATAAATAACATAACAGTAAGTATGTTAACAGCAAACCAGTATGAAATAACCCATAAGGCCAACATAACAGTATAACAGAATATATCAATGTTAAATCATAATAATGAATAAACATTAATAAATTAAAGAAGATAAAGGGTGGCAGAGAGAGAAAACATACAATTAGTGAAGTCACAGATGATATTAATACACAGACTACTAATACATACTTCTGCAGGTGTGCAGTGTCAGTTGTGAGTGCAGTGACTCAAAGTTTTCTATAGATGATGTAGCACATACATACCTCTCAAGCTGTTAGCATGAGACAATATGGGTGAAGCACTAACAAATGCAGGTACACAACAACACAGAAATGTTTCACATAATGTGCACATACTTAACTACCAAGGTATTCTGTAAATGGATTTGCAAATACATTGATTCCAGGTAATTATTTATCAATTAATCACAGACCAGACAGATTGGGCAGTTGTTATTACATTATGAAAAATCATGACATTTGAAAGGTATGTTTGTGTCCATTAAGTAGACTAGACAGCCGTCACATCTTATCTGGCAGGCATGGGAGTATAAATCAATAACTGTGACTCCAGGAGATGTGCACATAATGTAAGAATTGACTGCAGTGACATTAGAACAGACATGCAACGAATACAGCCCTACTGCAGTTATTTGAACACAATTATCAAACCATAATCCTGCTTTACACTTTATTGTTATTGCTCCTTAGAATCTGTGAAGTATACACATGATATCTGCCCAGAACGTGGGCTACCTTACCCATATGCTTTGTTCCTGGAGTGGGAGGAATGCAGGGCATTATTTGGCTTAAAGAGGCCTGAAGAGAGCCCTGAAATGCACTGTGGGTTGTGGAATACATTTATCAGGCAATTACTTTTGCATTATTTATTTATTTTACTTTTACAGTTAACTGCAGTGACATTAGAACACACATGCAATGAATGCAGCCCTACTGCAGTTATTTGAACACAATTATCAAACCACAATCCTGCTTTACACTTTATTGTTATTGCTCCTTAGAATCTGTGAAGTATACACATGATATCTGACCAGAACGTGGGCTACCTCACCCATATACTTTGTTCCTGGAGTGGGAGGAATATAAAGCATTATTTGACTGAAAATGGCCAGTCCTGAACCATACTGTGGGTTGTGCAATACATTTATCAGACAATTACTTTTGCATTCTTTCTTTATTTCACTTTTACAGTTGACTGCAGTGACATTAGAACACACATGCAATTAATACAGCCCCACTGCACTTATTTGAACTTACTTATCAACCACAATCCTGCTTTACACTTTAATGTTATAGCTCTTTTGAGTCTGTAAAGTATACACATGATACCTGCCCAGAACATGGACTACCTTACCCATATAAGTTGTTCCTGGAGTGGGAGGAATACAGAACATTATTTGACTGAAAGTGGCCTGAAGACAACCCTAAACAGTGCCATGGGTTGTGCAATACATTTATCAGCAATTACTTTTGCATTCTTTATTTATTTCAGTTTTACAGTTGACTGCAGTGACATTAAAACACACATACAGTGGATACAGCCCTACTGCAGTTATTTTTACACAGTTATCAAACCATAATCCTAATTTAAACCTTATTGCTTATTGTTATTGGTATTGCTTATTGTTTATTGCACTACAGTTATCAGAAAATATCCATACTTACCACACTCATGGTGCAATTCTGGCCAGGCGCCCAGTATGACACTTGACATTGCAAGCCCATTCAGATGCAGCTGTTGGAAGAGAAGCACACCATTATGCATACTGGTTTTGCACAGATTCAGCTTGTATTTTAGTAAAGTAGTAACAAACATACTTACATATCTGTGGGGACTGCCCAGCCCTAGCCTCTTGGACCCAGGTGGCCAAGGTTCTTCACTTACTTCACTTCAGGTCATCATAGTGGTGATGACACTGCTCAGTAGTGCTGGGTATACCAATAGCACTGGTAAGATCCCTGGCCAACCAGTCCCAGGCTGGAGATTTAAATTCTGAACCCTGGTAATCACCATGCAACAGTCGGGGTTCGGAGGTCCAGACCAAGAACCCAATAAGCACTCTGGACTCTTGCACATACCACATCTGCACCTGAAAGTGTGCTCCATCAACAACACCATCATGCATATTGACAGGTTAATAAAGACTCCAAAAATGCAGCAGAATACCCACCTATTGGCCGTAATATAGGCTGTTTTTCTGCCATTACACATCATACTGTAACATACAAAAAGGCACTGCATTGCTTAGCATCGCCAAAACAAGCTTAGCAGAGCATAAACTTGCACAATCGTGTTTTAGTGAAGCTTAGCAATGAGCAAAGAGGAGTAGCCATTGACCATGTTTAAGCAGTGCTTAGCACTGTGCAGCTTTTCCAAATGTAACAATTTTGTTTTTAAATTAAACCACCCTTTAGGTCACCTCACACATTTCCACAGCAATAAATGTAAAAAGGTATTACTGGTGGGGACTCGAACCTAGGACCTACAACACTTTAGGCCATGACTCTTCCTATTTAGTTACCTGAACAGTAAGCAAACCAGTATACCTTCACATAAGCTACTAGTTAGCGTTGCTAAGCACTGAGCTGCACCACTCAAACAGCCATTCAAAAAAATAAAATAAAAGCACATAGTCAAAAAACACATAATTAATTACATCTGGTTTCTATTTTTAGATGTCTGGCAGATATCACCTGTGCATGTGTAAGCACAGCTTGGCATTGCTGTACTCCACGCCACTCAAACAAACATTAACATAAAGCAAAATAAATAATTAATTACATCCGAGTTCTATTTTTAGATGTCTGGCAGGTGTCAGCTGTACATGTGTAAGCACAACTGCTTGGCTCTGCTACACTCCTCACCACAGCTCACAAACAGGAATAAAAAAAAAAATTAAAAAAATAAACCCCCCCAAAAAAATATTTAAATTCACACATGTTTTCTACACTAGCAGGGTATATTACATGGATTCTTATCCTGTACATAACAACTGTCCAAGAATTCCCTGAACACTCCACAACCACGGGACAGCCTCTACACTACTCTCTACAAGGATTCACTATCCCTGTTACTATAATCTCCCTCAGCAGCGTGCCATGATTTATATGCATGGTACACTGTCAAGGGGGAACCGTGACCATGTACATGGGTACATTCCATGTTGGCTCTACATGGAGCCTACATGGATTTTATTGAATCTTGGAGAAAATCTTTTATTTATTCCTTTGATGCATTGTCATTGTTATATATTTCCAAAATTACTGTTATTTTTGGCCAGAATTTAAGGTTTTTTTTTTTTTATTTTAATCTTTTTCCAATTTATTATTCTAATTTCTTTATCATGGACTTCCTGAAGGAGCCATAGAAATTATTTAAATTTAGTTTCTGTTCTTTTAACCAGTGTATTGTTGTTTTTTTTGCTTTGGGTAATATTGTGAAAAAAAGTTATGTTAGCATTAACACCTGCTGGAATTAAAATATTATATAAAACATATCTTGTAATCTTAAAGTTCTCTGTCTATAATGCTTGGAAAAATGCTCCCAATAACTTCCATATCTTTTACTTTGAAAAAAAATGTGTTTCCAGTCTGTACCTACATTTTCTTTATATATCCAACATAATCAACTGTTTTTTTTTTTTTGGTGATTCTATCTATTTTATGTGTGGCATAAAATTTTCTATTTAAGAATTTCCATGGATATATTTTCCAAAATAAAGAAGTTGTAGTACACTTAATAGATTTTAGTATTAATGTTTTTTTTTTTCTTTTAAAGTAAATTCCATTTTTAAGTATTTCTGTCTAGTAGCCATCTGATTAATATGAATCTTGTATATTTTATTTATTTATTTTACATTTGTTGACTGGGCTAGTCTAACTGGATACATGTCCATTTTCAGTAGAGGCCCGGGGAGAAAAGCTCCAAAAAAAAAAAAAAAAAACAAAAAGAATAGAAAATCCATACATACATTTAAAAAAGTAATAACAGTTAAAACTTACCAAAAACTAAAAAAGCAGTTGTTACAAATTTTTTTTTGTTTTTTTTGTTTTTAATATATAAAAGATACATTAGTCTAAGTAAGGAATAGAACTAGCAGTAATAATCAATGGGTATTGTGTTTGAGATACAATATCTATGTATACATGCGTTATATTTATAATAACATGGTATTTAGATTCTTAAGTCAAAAATTATTAGGTATTAGAGCAGTAGTAATTTGAAAGGAGAAAAGTTAGTCAGGGTTAGTACAGGAGCAGAGCCAGTGTGTCTTAAGAAAGAGCTTTAGATTTTTTTTAAAGAGTGGCAGTGCCATTTGTGTAGTGAGATCAGTGGGTAGTAAATTCCATAGTTTTCCTACAGAGTTAGAGTACAGGGAGTCACCTGCTGAGTGATTGGATCTTGAAGTATTAATCACCAGTTTATTGGAGGATCGTATGTTCTTATTGTTATTATAAGGTGTAATGATGGTAGAGAGTGTAGGGGTGTTGGTGGGCTTATACAGGGCCTTGTGGACAATGGGAAGCTGTAGAAATTGAAGTTGGTTGTGAAATTCTAACCAGTCTAGTTGTTTTAGATTCAATCAGTGATGGGTTCTGAATGGAGAGCCTATGGCAAACCTAGCAATATTATTATAGGATGTGGCCAGTTTGTTGAGGTTGTTTTTAGATAAATTAGTATATATAGGGGAGGCATAGAATAAGGTTGAGATTAAGTGGGTTCTGGCTGTAACAGCCCTAGCTATTGGAGTTATAAAGGGCTTAATTCTGTAAAGGGATCCCAGTTTTTTGTTCACTAATTTTATCGTATTGTTAATGTGCGTATCAAAGTTGAGGTGGTTGTCAATTGTTATTACTAAGAGTTTAGTGGTTGGGTCAGGAGAAATGATAGTGCCATCATTTGATAAAAGTGTGAGGTGGATGGGAGTTGATTTTTGGGTTGGAGTGAAAAGTAACAATTTAGTTTTTTTGGGGTTAAGGAAGAGACAGCGGTTTGAAAACCATTGTTCTACAGTATTGAAAGCTTTTTGGGTAAGAAATTTAAGTTCAGTTTCAGAGGTGGCTGTACAAATAATAGTAGAGTCATCTGCATATTGAATGCAGGTGGCGTGTGGTATAGCTGTTTGAAGGTCATTAATATAAATGGAAAAAAGGAGTGGACGTAAAATGGAGCCCTGAGGAACACCGAGGGAGATAGGAAGGTTATTAGATAGTTTATTTTGCCAAAGTACTGCCTGTTAACAGTTTTCAAGGTAAGATTTAAACCAATTCATAGCTTGGGGATCAAATGAGAGGGATTTCAGTATGTGTAGGAGGAGTTGGTGATTAACCATGTCAAAGGCTTTAGATAAATCAATGAAGACTGCAGAGGAAAGATTATTGTTGTTGCGGTTTTTGTTAATGGTGTCTGTGAAGGATAGCAGGGCAGTGGTGGTACTGTGGAAAGGTCTGAAACCATGTTGACAGTCAGCAAGCAAGTTGTGATGGAGAAGGTGTGAAAGTAATTGCTTATGGATGCATTTTTCCATTATTTTTGCAAGGGGAGATAGCAGGGCTATTGGACGGAAGTTAGAATACTCAGAGTGTCCCCCTTTATGTAGTGGGATGATATGGGACATTTTCCAGATAGATGGGATAGTTCCTTCATTTATGGTTCTGTTGATCAGAATAGAGACGGGGTAAGCTATGGCTTTAGCTCCTTTTTGCAGGAATTCTGCTGTAGTTCTGCTATAATTTTCTACAGATTAGATAACTTTTCTCATCTATGTATTCCGTTTGTTTTGGTATCATTTAAGGTGAATTCTGAAAACGTTTGAATATCCTTAAATATGTATTCTATATCTTTCACAATTAATTAACTTGCCTTTGATATGTTATATTCTTCTATTATTTTCTCAATAGCTTTAATTATTCATTCCATGCAATTATATCAAGCTATGAATTTATTTTCTGTCAGATATAACATTGTGGATGTATTCTTAAAGGTACAGTGAGGTGCACGCCTTTGTTTAAGCATCATGATAACCTTTTAGTATTCAGCAGTGACCCTAACATGGTGATGCCTGGTTCTCTAGCATAAAGACATGTAGCACCACAAAGGACAAGCTCCATAGCTGTCCTGAATGCTAATAAGAATGTCTTCTGGAAAGAGGCATATGCTAATTACCCATGTGTCTCCCCCCACTGGAAGTTCCTCCAGGAATGCATCTGCTCATCTGGTGATTCAGGAATTGACTAGGTCATAAAAATCTGCACAGCTCATCCCATCACATCACAGTAAAGAATATGCCAAAAGGCAGTGACCAGTTATGAATATGACCACATGATGGAGATCAGAGGGGATTGGGTGAAGCAATAAACACCAGGGATTACTCAACAATTAAGTGCTGTAACATTTTGACCACAGTATGGTAATGGGGGACACTAGACACCAGGTTTTACTCTACATTTAAGTGCCATATCAGCACTGGTAGCAGTTCTGAGTAAATTAGATCTTTCTCATATTATATTTGTAATTTGTTTCCTACTGCATACATTGATTTCAGTTATTTGTAACAGCCTCCACTACTATCTCCTGTGGCACATACAGTCAATACAGATGGCTGTAGAGAGTTTAGTATAGTAGCAAGGGGGGTGAATCTGGCAACATCTGTTGGACAAACTGTGTCAGAGAACAGTTGTTTACATAAAGACAATAATTATGGCTCAGTCAGACAGCCACCTTTTTTGTGCTACTGTTTTACAAGGTAGGACAACCATACCACTTATGATAGGAAAGTGCTGTAAACCTTTTAAGGGCATTCTTCATGACATAACTGATATGTAAATTTCTGTGGCATTCATGACTGGTTTGCATCTCTCTGATATCTGTCCTTGCATGTGTTCAAAACCGATATTATGCAAGTGTGTATTATGTCATTCATTGCTCACAGGCATTGCCTATTTCTAAAATAATTATGCTCTGTATTCCATGTCTATGCAAACATTTCTTTATTACTGCAGTTGTTTTTCTCACCCTATTCAGCTTAATGTCAGATGAGGTCTTCCCTGAACATTTCTTAAGATATGGCATGCTGGCAGACAATCAGAAACTATGACTGGTCTTCTTTTTGACACTTTATTATATGTTGGTGCTGGTGCATTGCTGCTGTGTTACTGTTCACTGTAATGCCTTAACATGTGAGCATACCCAATATAATGATGTCTGTTTGCAAATTAGCAATAGGAAACTTGAAATCATGAAATGTCATCCAATTTGTATTGTCATTTGTCACTTATATATGCTGAGTTTTATCATATTACCATTTAGTGTTCACATGACTATGCAACACTTGCTTGTCTATTATATGTTTATAGGTGATAAATGCCTTTCCTAAGGGGGCCAAAAACATGTCCATTTCTGACGTATATGACATTACAGCTATAAGGTCCATTTGTTCTTTTGCAAACATGCTGAGGCTGAGAATACAACAGTGGCATCGGCTTGCACACATAAAATTCCTTGTGTATACCTGTCATATGCAAAAAATGCAGTCGATGCATTCATCCCATACCACATCTTCTGTCATTTTAACTGTTATCTTAACTCAACATTTTATTAACATGTATATCGCATTTTCACTCCCCATTATTACACTGCAGCTTTATATTCTTATCACATCTTTGTTAGCATGTCTATTTTTATTTATGTGGATAGTAATGGTATTGTCATTGGCATCAATTATTATTACATCAGTATTGCAAAATTTATGTTAGAAATGTTTCTTTGATACCTCAGCACATTTGCCTGCAGTATATGAGTACACTTTACCCGTTTCCTCTTCCCTTTTAATTAACTTTGCAATATAAACCATTATTATTTGTGCACAGTTCCCCATTTAACTTCCCCTCCTTCAAAATTCTTTCCTGTCTTTAATATTTCAGGACTACAGCTCATGCTTATATCTTAGCTTTGACTATAGGCAAAATGTTTTGTTTACATTCTCTGTCCATGCTTGCAAACATTTTTCCATGGCCACAGACACCAGTGCTGGCCACAAAAAGGTGCTTGCAAATGTATAGGCAGAATGAACAGCATTCATATTTGAGTAGTGTTGCTGCTCATTGCACTAACATGCTTAAATTGTGTAGGCCTAGAATGAAGCCTACAGAACTGTTAATAAATCTCAAAGCATGTGTAGGTATATAGCTTAGAGGTATAGCCTTTGTTTTATCTTCTTTAATTTTATTTTCTGAAAAACTTGGAACTTCCACAGAATGTTCCCCAACTCTGAGATGTCCTTTTTTGGTGTTGTCAGGTACAAAATAATGATGTCTACAAATAAAGCTACCTTTTCTTGATTACCATACAGGTTATATCCTTGAATTTCTGAGTCCCTTATTTTTTGCCAATCGTTCTAAATATGGTACAAAAAGCAAATGGGAAAGAGGACCTCCCACCTGTTTCCTTTGTTCAGTCACAACTTATCAGAGAGGAACCCTTCCACTTTGATTTTTCCTCCAGTCTCTCATATATTCTAATTAAATTTATTGTTATATTAAGGAATGCAAATGCTTCCCTTACCCTAACTGTATAATCCCAACTTTTTCAAATGCTTTATCTGCATCAAAAATCACCAACAACAGCAGTATTTTCTTACATTCTACTTCTATGTGGATCATCATTAATGTTGTCAAATCTTTACCTCCCCTCCAAAAAAACACACTGATCCATATCTTTCATTTGTGGCAACACCTTTGCCATTCTTTTAGCCATTATAGATATAAAAACTTTATATTCATAGGTTAAAGTTGAAATGAGCTTATATGATTCTGTATTTGATGTTTTTTGCAGTCTTTAGATATTATAGCCACCGCAGCTTTTTCCAAGGATGTTGGTGCTTTCCCTCCTTTTAAAATACTGTTAAACAAAGCCTTCCAGATCTTTATCACTTTTTTCCCTGCTACCTCCCAACCTTCCAGCTGAATATCATCGATTCCTGGAGTCTTTTCTGAAGATTAGTTAAACACCACTGTCTCTAGCTCATCTCATCTTATTCTTAACTATTAATTCTTGAGCCTCATTGACCTATAACTGTAGTATATTCAAATCTTCCATAAATATTTCCATTTGTGCTCTTTCTTGATTCCCCATTTCTCTGCTTTATACAAATGTTTGTAACATTTCCAAAAAATGTATAATTCATATACAGGGCGTCTGGTTATTTTTTTCTGGATATAGACTCCCTAAATTTGGCAAATCCCTTTTCTACTTTCTGCTCCCTAAGTTGTTTTGCTAAATGTTTTTGTTCTCTGGAGTTATTATCAAAAAACAGTTGTTTAACAGCTATCTTTCTAAACTCATGCATATTAGCCAGGTACTCCCTTGTTTTCTATTTAGCACTCTGCAGTTGTGCCTCTTCTTGTTCTGTGAGATTCTCCTTATTCTGCAATACTTTTATTTTTGTCAGCTCCTCAAAATAATTATTTTCATATTTTTTTCTTTTATTTCTACCTTATTTTTAAACTCTACTTTAATTTTATCCCACTGATTAGCTATAACATCTGGAGTACTTTTTATCTTCCCTAATAACTCCTAAATAATTTCCACTACCGATACCTTCAATTCCTCCTTTTTTATCAGGAAGATGGGGAAGCACTATTGTCTAACTTTAACTTCATTACCCAGCATTTTTATCTTAGTTATTATTGACGCAAGATCTGAAATAGCTACTGGATGTGTGTCAAAGCTCTCAACTGCATGCACATGTTCCTGTGAAATATATTTTCTATACTGTCTAGCCCAGTTATTGTACATATGGGCATAATATGTAAATTCTCTCTCGAGCTCCTGCTACTGAATTCACATCTTCCATATCAAATATTTTCATAAATTTCTTCAGCGATCTACCCTCTTTTTTTATATTTTCCCTTCTAGGACTCCCAGATACATCCTCTTTGTTGCAAATCAAATTCCAGTCCGCATCTGTAAGTAATATTCTTTACTGAAAGCTGATTATTTCTCTCAAAAATGTCTTAATATCCATAATAGCAGTTTTAGATGGAATATAAATCCATTCCAGTGTAATCCTCTTCCCTTGTCAGTAGTCCTCACTTCCACAAATCTACCATTATTATCTTTGTTCCCTTTTTTTTCAGTAATGGAGCTCCTCCAAAAAATAATATAAGAACACTTCTTTTCCTTTGTCCCTGATATTCTGCTGAATATCCATTCTGATATCCTTTCTTTCTCAAAGTTACATGCTCAGTTTTTCTCAAAAGTGTTCCCTGCAGCACTGTTATTTGCACTCTGCATTTTAAATATAATTTCCTTTGTATCTGTAGCTGTTAGACCATTTGTATTTCAAGATAATATGGAAAGTGTCACCATTATGATAAGAAGTCATTATTCATACCAGTTATACATGACAGCTTTTTTAGATGTCTGTTTCCAGCTTTTGTGCTACATTCACCCACTAATGTTTGGCAGGTTGATGCTTTATGCAGTTTTTTTCTTATCATCTTCATTTAAACTTATGTAGCATTTTACAACACTTTTTTGTTTTAATGAAAACCCTCAAAAAACCATCCCCAGAACACTCCTGTTACCTGTTACCGTAATACAAATGCGCAAAACTATGTACATCTTTAAGTAATAAAGTTTAACCCTCCTAATAGGAAAAACATTGTCTCAAATAGTTACAAATACAGGCCTTATATAAACTAAAATTGAGGATATCCATACTAAGATGCATGTTACTGCCTGTGTTCTTACTTACACTAATTAAAGTTTTTATCTTTATTTCCATCCCAGATGTGAAAAACAGCAAATAGGTTACCAGTAAACATTACATTTTAATCTTGAGGCAACCAGTGCTTTGTTTTTTTTTGCTCTGTAATTAACTTAACTCCATGCAAATGTAAGAAATAAATGTAACCCTCAGCTGAAGGTTTCTAAAGTAGGGTTGCAACTTTTCTCTGTGGAGAAAAACAGACCTATACCACACATTTTTCAACACTCATAGCCACACCCATCTCCACCCACTTCCCTGCCTACTACATCTACTTCCTGTCCATTTTATGACATAAAGGAGCATATCAATATTAGGATAAATGCCTTTTTTTGTCTTTCTTTCCTTTCTTATCTAGTCTCAGACTTCATGGCATTTCATTAGAGATTTTTTTATAAATAAGTTAATCCACAGATGCATTTTTTTACTAAGTCCAGCATACCAGAGTTTGTACGGTGCTTCCCAGACTGCTAGATAATAATTTTGATTTCTGGATAGTCTGGAAAAATACCAGATAGGTGGCAAACATTTAATGCTAAAGGAAAACGTTTCATTACATTCAGTGTTCTCTTATATACTTATTTACACTTAAAACATGTCATTAGATTAAGTCAAGGATCTTAATCCAGATATTCAACTAAGCAAAAGTAAGAGAAAACATATCAGCTCAGCATATATTATGATCTGTGTACTCTTGCACCATCCCCCAGTACAACAACCCAAGATTACAGCCTATTAACTTAAACATGATTTTTGTCTATTTTTTTTTTCTGTTTTTGAATTGTAATGCTTTCATTTCCCAATGCTTCAAAGGAAAAAGAAAGAAAAAAATGCATCTGTTTACTTTAGAATCTTTGTCACATACAACAATAACTAAAATGCTTTTTTATAAAGCATGCAATTTAAATTAAAAAAATCAAAGAAATACTGTTAAGAGCAGAATTGCTTTACTTTCAGTTTTCCTTGGGTCTATATTACTTAATCAAAATACATATTTGTCAAATACGTATTCATCGAACAATAATCAGCAAAAATCATTTCAGCAAACCCCAGACTTTTTACGAGTTAGGAACCACTTACCCCAGGACTCCTGAACAAACATCACACTAAATCAAACCCACCCAGGTGGAGGGCTTTGCCTTCACATCCTCCAATGTGGGGGTCTATGTCCCCCACATCCCCCCCTAACTATATATATCAATTCCAAGACTGCACTACAGTGGAGAAAAGGGAAAAGTTCTGGTGATGGAGAAGTGCTTCCTAACCCTGGGAAGAAAGTCTGGGGTTTGCTGAAATTAATGTCGCTGATTAGCATTCAATGAATACATATTCGGTGAATATGTATTTTAATTAAATGATATAGACCCATTTTCTTTTCCTTTCATCTTCCCTTCCCTTTAGTGCTCTTTCAAACATTATTGAAATGAGGCAAGTACCTCTCAGTTCTTGACAAGTTTAACAAAGTCAACAAAGGTCCATTCTTTCAACTTTTTCTTGTACAGCCATATTTTACAAATGCAATTGATCCTTTGTAATCTCACATTTATTACAACATTTCCATGTTGCTGGTCTTCTTCCTACTCATCTTCATCTCCCAATTCCAGACTCTGGTTCATTTTTAAGGTACTCCCAATTCTTCATGTCAACTCCAGTGTTTTCACAGTCTCTCAAGCATTTTCCTTTGGAATACTGGAAAATATTTCACTGACATCTCTCCATGAGCTTTATTATCAGAAGAATAAGAAGCAGAGTCCCTGTCTGCTTGATGGCTCATTTTTTGTTGGACAGACTTTTGCATTTCCTCATTAGGCTGTTCTGAATCAAAAATGACACTGATCCTCCAGGAAAAAATATTCTGAACACAGCTGGATTCACCAGCTTCAGTCTCACACCTGCATCTCAACAGCCCCTGATTATTGGAATAAATTTGGTTTTCTTCTGCCTGGTGTACAGTGAGTAATCACTTTCCAAAAACACTTTATGGTCTCCAGATTTTAATACTTTCCCCTTTTGCCACAATTATGTCAGGATCAATTCTTTCTGCTGCAGAGATTGCATCTTTACTAATACATGTCTTGACTGTTTTCTTATGGCCTGGTTTGGAGCATACATACAATGTGCCCTTTTAATTAACAGACCCTGCTGTGGAATAATAGTCCTTGTTGTTTATATGTGCCTTAACAAAAATAATGCTGTCTGTTCCTGCTAGTTTTTCTGTTACAGCATAAAATCTCAGATTTCCCTATGTGCTCTGTCCTCTAATTTTACCATTTTTGAAACATCTCTTCTTGAGCAATATCATACGTAGCCAACCTTTTCTTTATTTTGACCTTTGATTTTTGCAGTTTAAGCACCTCATCTGAATAACTGTTTAAAGCTCCTTCCATGTTTCAGCCTTTTCTTATTTCGTTTGATGTATTCCTTTGCTGTCTCATTTATTTCAATAAGCTCTGTGAACATTTGACTTATTTTTTCACTCTAGATTACTGGAAGCCATGTCCTGCACCAAAGAGTTTGAGCTCCTTTTGCTAAACAGTTGCAGGATTCTTCACAATGTTTTCCTCTTTACATGTTGTAGTTGATTTTCATTCAGGCTGTCTAAGTTTCTTCTTTGCTGGTATTAAGGCAGTGTACTGCTAACCAGTAATCAAATTTATTAAAAGTGATAGAGTTTCTAGCCCTTATCTTTCAGTATATTTATTTATTTGTTTTTATTTATTTGCAGTTGGTTTACCAGGATAGTCCATTGGGCCAAAGTGAACCCGTTTTCAATGGAGTCCTGGGGAGAAAAGCTTCATAAAAATCAAGGTTACAATATGATGTAGATTATAAGATTACATGAATTATAAAATAGAGCAGACCACAGACTATTAACATTACTATATGTCATAGATTGAAAATATACAACATGCAGTGTCACAGTCTTTTTTTTTTTTTTTTACACTGGGAGAGCAGAAGTTAAGCTGTTGATCATTGTGCAGTCATCCTGGGAAAAAAGCCTAAGTGTAGCAATTTGTAGTTCATGTTTGACAGCTGACTGGTTTTATGTCCAGCTTTAGCTCAACAGAGCTATCCTACGTAACCCAAGCTGGACATTCTGGACAACACCTGGTCAGTTAGGGCTGCTAGGCTTAATGGGCACACACAGGCCAATAGGTGTATATCCATCCAGCCTATCCTTAGTGTAGGACAGACTAGGATGGATCTGCAACTCACTTATTGCTGGCAAATACCCATGCCCATTTTAGCAACATTAGTCAACATGACCGAATCACCTACAGCCAAATTTGTACACTGTTGAGTGTCTAGCCCTGACATGACATGCAGTCTATGATCAATGTTCTGCTATTTAGAAGATATTGCACACCACAATTATTGCCCAAAGTGGTTAGTTTATACAATTCTCTCTTATGCGGCACCATCTCTACTGCTGCCCACAACTTCATTCTTGAGTGAGCTTGAGGTGGAAATACTCAACATGTTTTTGGGAGGTGGGAGAAATCAGGCAGAGACTTGGGAAAAATATGTAAACTCCATACCGGCATTGGTCAAGGTTCAGGATCAAACCTTCTACTGGACAGTGGTCAGGATCAAACCTTGTACCTTGAGCTGTTAATCAAAGAAATAACGTAGTGTGGAAAGATAAACAACTAGAGCAAAATCTCCATTAACAGTAGAGATAGAACAAAAACATTCCAAAATCATCTCTGCACTCGAGAGATATACTGCAATGAGAGAGACTCAGTAATTCAGATTTTCAGTTATTCATCTTTTTGCTCCAGTCGTACTTAGACTGCTGCTAGCTGCTAGCTTACAAGCAGACAGAATCTGAAAGAGCTGTGCTGAAGGACTGCTATAGTGCTGTACACTCTGGAAAAGGAGCCAAAGACTGTGACACTGCATTTTGGCACTTCCAGGAATAGCACATCTGCAAGGTAGATCCATTCTCAGTGAAGGAAAGTGGAGTGTTCCAGACAAGGGCATTGAACCAGGATTTCCTCCAACTGAATTTTCAGCCTATAAGTGGATCCAGCATCAAAGTGCAACAGAGTATTTTTAGTTTTATGGCTCTCTCAAAGAAAGAGTGGATGGAGAATGCAGTACTATTTCACTGTGCCAGTCTAGGATCAAAAGACTCTTAAACAAGGAAAGCCTGCTAATAGAGGACTCGTGGTCTCTTAACTCTTGTTTGAACATTTGGTATCTTGCATGCCTTACCACACTGCCAGAAACCAAGTAATTTGATATTTTTTCTGATGTTCCTGCTATACAGTTAATTGTTTTTGATTGATGCCTACTCAAAGATAAGTTAGTAATTTATTTTTTATGTGCTAATAAATTTTATTTTATGCAAAATTCAACCTAATACATGTTTTAATTTTTAGTTAGATTGTAACTTAGATGAATAGGTTTGGAAATTGTATAAATAATTGTTGAGCCAGCTTATCTCACTTGCAGACAAATGCATTGGTTTCAATCGGTTTCAATATAAAGTATTATGTTCTAGCCTTATTGTTCTAACAGTGTCTGGAGTATGACCAATAACCTTCAATAAAGCTATATTTTTTTAATAATGCTGATGATACCATATAAAGATTACTGAATCTGAACCTCTAAACAAACAATGCTATATTAACTGTAGATTTTGATAGGAAAGAGAGAGATGATGTGTGAATCTATACTGACCATCTTTCTTCCTTATAGGTTTATAAGTTCATAGGTTGGTACTAGGCTATCGGCCCTAGGGCCTATACAAGCCTAGCCATAACAATTCCCTGGCTATTTCTTCCTACACTATTTACTTCCCTCTGTATCAAACCTAGTAATGAGGCCTTAAAGGGACAGAAGGGTGGAATGGGGAAAGATCCCACAATCTTATTGCCAACAACCTGCTTAGCAATAAGATCCCTGACTACATTCCCCTTGTCCATCATCAAACAGAGTTTACAGCAAAACTTAGAAATAGAAATGAAATATATTTTTGTAAAAAAGCCTGAAGAAAACTCTCATAATAGCTCCTGCTGTAACTGGACACCTAGATAATGAACCAATAACTTGTCTAGCACTCCACACTGATAGCAGAGTCATTAAGATACCTGTAGTGGAAGACGTTAAAAGGATTGCTTACTTAGCCACCTGAAAAGGAGACCCCACCCTTCACTGATGGGTTCATGTCAGAAATGGTCTGTCTTGTCCCCACCCTGGGAGCTGTCATGGCAAAACCGTGTCCCTCTTTATCCCAGCACTTCACCTGGAAATCCAACAATGACAGATAATGTGGGAAACTACTCTTGAACAGTCTCAACTCTACCGTTTTGACCTTGCCTGCATTTCTTCACTAATGGACTGGGATCACCTGGATCTGACTGCACTTCTCTTGCTCTCACTGTTTTATCCCTCACCAAAATGGGATTAACTAGCTGTTTCTGACCATCTCCAGCAAAGTCCTCAAAAACAGCTCTGGCCTCAAAAACAATCTCCCATTTGGCCCACGTCTTCCACTAATGACAGACCTGGAAAAAACTATAAGTACACAGTAATTATTTAAGCTATGAACATAACCAAGGGCAACATGGAGTATAGCCAAAATGATATTCCTCAACTTCTTAGATCACTTCCTGTCTTCTTTCAGATTCCTTTTATATATGACTATAACAAAAGCTTAGGTGTGGAGCCCAAGACCTGTGCATGTACAAATGAAAGGCAATGAAAGGCCAGCATCAAACATATGTAGAGGGGTCCCTAACTTTATTCAAAGGATGGCAAGAGAATTAGTCAAAATAATAAACATGAAGGGAATGCATGCTAATGTGATTCTCTTAACCTGACTTGCTATTAATGATAAGAAAATAAACCATGTTTAGTGTTTAGAAATCTAAGCAGGGGGCTGATTGAACTGCAGGTGGCTAAAATATGTACAGCCCACACATCTCACATTTACAACAGAAAATGTGAAACATTACCTAATAATGCAAAAAAAAAGCTGATATTATCAGCTTACTAAACTTAACAAAGAAGCCCAAGATATATAACTGGGTCACTTACATAAAAGTTATCTATATGAATGAATGTGATTCATATTATTTAATGAAAGTGATCAGTTACTTCAGTGAAAAACAGTGAGGGACATGGGATTTTAAAGATTAAATTGAGGAACATTCGTCATAGTGAGGTGCACTTGCGAGATGCAACAAGTAGAAGCATGTCCGTGACAAAGAAATGTAGTGAAAAATTACACTATGAATTGAACTGGGATGAAATTCCTAAAAATGTATTGATAGTTTAATATATGAAATTAACCCTCATCCCGTGAAAACAGTAACTCAAACAGTTTAAGCATACCTGTCAACTGTCCAGATTTTCACAGAATGTCCACATTTTTGCCTCATATTTTTGGTCTGTTTCTCATAAAATGTCTGTTTTTCTTGCCAATCCCTGGGGACTGAAGTCATTAAGTAATGACATGCATTTGAGTTTCAGTCTTCATAACCTTCAGAAAATGCATGCTAACACAAATCCTGTTATTCTAGGCAGAGCAATATTTAAAAGCTGTCAATGTTTTTGGGCCTTTGACTCCCAATATTTTAAGTTTTGTCCAGATTTCTTCTGCTAGGAGGTTAGGAGGTATGAGGAAAACTACTGCAAAAGAAATGAGGGAGGACATGAATAAAGTTATTATAATGAAAATGCTACGTATGAGGAGGCACTGACACATATCTGAGTTAACCAAGTAAAATAAGATACCTGTTATTAGTATCTGAATTTTAGAATAGTCGGCTATACTGAACTGGCAAACCAACCCTTTACAAAAAAAAGTGTGGATCAAGATTCACCATTCCCCCTTCCTCTACACTGGCTCAGGGAAAAATTTCTCCACAAGTGAACAACAGTTCTCTTTTGTGTATTCAACAATCAGCCTTGCACCCATGACCATATTCTTTAAGGTGTCCATATAGGCTGTGAGACTATGTAAAGACATTTTAATATGTGGCTTTATTTTTATCTATCTATCTATCTATCTATCTATCTATCTATCTATCTATCTATCTGTCTATCTATCTATCTTATGTTATACATCAACCTGGTCAACAGAGGATGAATAATAATAATCAAACTATCAGCTTATGTTTAAGTTAGATGTCATCAGTTAAATTAGTTAAATTGTAATCAGTTTTACCATATTACTCTACAGTATATGAAAAAATGATTTGGCAGGCATATATGTTGTTTGTAAAGAAATTATTTAATTGTTAGTATTTATCTATCACAAATACTTCATTTAACAACCAATCCACTAGATTTCAAACATATATATGACATCCATTCCTTAACTATTTTATGTTGTTTCTTCATTTATATTATATCTGAACAGTTGGTGTTCTTATTTCAATTTTCCATTCTGAAGTGTTGGAATGTCAGTGCTTGTTTTTTGTATTTCTTGGTGGAGTACTAGTTTTGTTTTTTCCATGCTTGCTTTTTTCTTATTTGATGTATCTTCTGTACAGTTCACTTTGTAAGATATACTCCTAAGTGATGACTGTGTCCTTCATATTGACTCACTTTCTAGTGTTGTACATAACTAGCTGCCTCTTCTGCTATATTAAATGTTTTAGCACCTGATGCCAACTGTATTGTTAAGTTTGGTAGGAAAATAAGTTCAGCTTTTATGTTATTTATTTTTTTCTAAAACGTTTCCCAAAGTCCAAGCAACTTTCCTTTTTTTTCTGTTCTTTTCAATGAATAGTCATTATCAAATCTCACAGTGTTTGTACCATGTTTTAAGGAGGGTGTTTTCCATTTAGATCTCAATACCAGATGTTCATCATTTTTACTGTTACAGTGGCCTTTAGTTGTTGGACTGTATCCTCACTTGGATACAACAAACGTCAGTCTTTATAAAGCTTTGTTTCCCTCCTGCACCTATACTCTGGCTGCTGATTGGACAAACCCTTGGAGAAAAAATGAGCAGTCAAGAGTGTAGACAACATCAGTACTTTCTTCCTACCTTAGGAGAAAGCAGTGCTGACCTTTCACAGGTGCAGCAATTGGTTCAAGCTTCATTTCTGCAGAAAAGTACCATAGAGGAGCTCTTCTTCACATAATGTATTGCTCTTTTAAGAAAATTTTACTTTTAATGTAAAACTGTATTTTCATTTTAAGAATACCAGCATTTTTAGTAATATCAGATGTTACCTATCAGGAACCTCAGTTTTTATAAAGGGGCTTATTATTGATTATTGGAGCTATTTTGTGAATAAAATGTACTGCTTTTCAGACTTTTTATTAGATGGTGTTGAATATAATGCTTAGAAAGTATTTTTTTAGGACTGAAAACTTATGTGGTGGCTTTGGTGCTTGAGTGCACTTCAGGACAATTTTCCTTCATAGGTAATAGGTTTATAGGTTCATAGGCTGTTACTAGGCTAATGATCACTAGGTCCCTTATAAGCTTAGCCACATACCCCAAATCATTTGGGTCCCGATTAAAATGGCCATTTATACAGGGGGTGGCTGTTAGTAGGGATGTAACTAAGGATCTGTAGGGGTATTAGGTAGGATAATTATTTTCATATCATAGGTTCATAGGATAAAACTTATTGGTTTATACTAGAGTAACTTTTCTGGTTGGCCATTTTAAGCCTAGCCAATTATCCCATTTAAGAATCAAACCCTGCACCTTGCGTTTGTAAAGTAAATTGCTTATTTTCCTTTAGGGCACATTTAGAGAAAGAGACTTTGAGTTCTGGCAGGAATTTCTGTTTACAGTTTATAGTTTTGGAAGTGGAACTGTGTGAGAAAGTGTAAGTTTGTGTGTGTTGTGTGTAAACACTTGTCTGATGACTTACCTTTTGACCAGCTCTTTCAAGCATTGCTCACCAGCAATCAGGCTTCTTCCTTGTCTACAGCATGAATACTAACTCCATTTATTTCTTCTCCCTCTGTACCTAAAAAGAAAAATAGTAGCAGAAGAAAGAGCCCCTGACTACACCTCTGGCTCAGACTCTGCCTCAGCAGCTAAAGGGTGATTCTGCAGTTGCCATTTGTCCCAGTCTCATTCAATAAAACACATCACACAGAAGGGCATTTGACAGCATTTATTATCATCCAACATAGCTTTATTGTATCACTTCAAATGTTAATCATAACATGAATAACCTTGTAACCACAACATGTAAATCCTTGTACTACACACCAGGGCAGTGTACCCCTGCTCACACTACCTGAATAAGCAGAGTCCATACCACCGCTCACGTATTCTTATTAATCAAAGCAGCTTCCTACTACTTCCTTTCATCCCCAAACTGCTTGCATCAACACCCAACACTAAGAGGGGGAACAGAAGATGGACAAGCCGGCCCTTCTTCTCCGCCCACCAGCCTGACCACAGGCTGATACCCCTCTCCTAAGAAAAAAACTTTCACTAAACCTTCTAAAAAAAGTTAAATGTACATTAAACAGATCTAAACTATACTCATTCAGGTGCATCCTATCCGTTTTATTCTAAACCAAACCAGGTCCCTATCATCAAAATCCTTATGTCCTACAGTATGCATTCCCAAAGCAACCAACTGCTGTGCCAGTCTACAGTTAATAAACCTCTGAGCCCACTCCAACAACATAAAACTAGCGACATTCTTACAACATAAATAAGGTACTATCTCAGGCCATACTATACGCATGCCTGGATATAACTCTTGCAACATAAACAAATTCTCCTTTACCCCATGTACCATCTTCTTCCTAGTAATTATTCCCAAGTCATTAAAAGCCAAATGTACCACTGACACTCAAGGAAACCCCTTTCATGACTGTATAAATGCAACTTCATCCATAAAATGATTCCACTTAAGACTTCTAACACCATGATGCCTGACTGTTTAGCCAAATTGACACAAACCCAATTCCTTGCCATCCATCCTAACAGCAGCCCTCCTTGTCACCGAATAAATATATGAATGGCACAGGATGCAAATCTCCTTTCCTAACAAAAAAACACGATAATAATTAATACTAAATCAATTGAATCCATTATCTAATATAACATAAAAAAGCATTGGAAGACCACCAACCCACTCTCCAAATGACTTTAAATGATCTACCTTCCCTCACTAAATCTGAAGTCCTACCAATATGAAAAGAATAAGTGGAAAGCCTCTCACTCAGAAAACGCATACGAATCAAAGCCTTTCTTATTGCATATACAAACTGATTACACATTAGGACCTTACTCTGTCTCAACCAGAAAACCAAGTCTTGAGGGCTCCCCAGATGAATCCACATGAATCTTGTAGCTCCACCCACTGGACAAAGGACATCATTCCTATCTTTCCAAAGAATTATCTACAGTCCCCTCCCTAACTGATCTGTTTTGGACCTATATAACCAAATGTGTACTGACACTGGAAAAAAAACATGGCATCTCTCCAAACTAATGACCCTTAACAGCTCTGACACCCGAAATGCCCTAAAATACATCCATAAACACAAAGTAACCCACAAAACATAATCCGCTTAGTCACCAAGCACTAAAGCTAAACCCTTAAATAAAACTTTCAAAACCTGTCTCATCAACTACTCTACCCTGTCCTCTCAACATATGCCCCACTGTCCAGGGTTTTGTGAAATCATGCAACCCAGCTACCTGCACAAATATACTAATCTTCACCAAGTTCACGTTAACCAAATGCACTGCCATATCTTGCCCCCAAGCCCAAGCCAAGTATCTCAATAATAGTTCCTTCGACCAAACCCCTTCTTCCTCAGGCAACTGTAAACTAAATGTATCAAAATCATATAATGCCCTACCATATATTCTCCTGGTTGAGGCTGCCCAAGATTGCTGCACCAACTACCTGGTTATGTCAGTCCAAGATGCCACACCTTGTCAGACAATACAATCTGCTTTCCCTCCATTCCCAGGAACAACTGTCAAAACCTGGAGAACTGAAATTGAGACAAACTGTCAGCAATCTCATTCCTAACCCCTGCAACATGCACACCTGTGAAAGAAAAATTTAACAAACTGTGCAAAACCAACTTACGTAAAACTAACAACAATAATTCAGATCTCACAGTCTTTGCTTGCAAAACTTGCACCACTGCCATATTATTTGAATAAAAAATGACCCTCTTTTCCCTCAACCACTCCTGAGAAAATACCAATGCAACCCATATTGGCATTAACTCCAAAAAGGCAACATCCCTTTTCTACTCATCCCTCCAATCTGCCAGCCAACAAGTCACAAACCATTTCCTGCCAAAGACGGCACCCATTCCGATATCTCCAGCTGCATATGTAAACAATTGTAGTTCCCCTTTTCCAACCCTATTGATCTGCCAAAAGGAAACACCATTAAACTCCTCCAAAAAGGACAACCAAAGTGCCAAATTAGCCCATACCAACTTGCTAACCCTGTCCCAATGATATTTGCTCTTCCCTACTTTTAACAAGAAAGCCACTGATCTACAAAAGGTATGCCCTGGATGAACTTGCAAAATTTAGAAGCCCTGAAAGCTCCATAACTGTCCTAATCCACACCTTATCCTTGCACACCATCAACCCAGTCTTCTACTTCAAACAGGCTATCTTATCAGCCAGTAAGCAAAACAACTGACGTTCTGCATCCACCAATAAACTCAAGAAATCCAATGCCTTAGCTGGGCCTTCCAACTTCTGCCTAGCTAATGGGATCCCCAAATCATCACACATCCCCAAAAACTCTCACAAACCTTCCATCACTTTCTCAAATCCCTTGCCTACTCTAAAGAAATCATCCAGGTAATGCATTGCCTTCTGTGTATTCATCTGATTCTGCCAAACCCAATGAAGTACAATGCTAAATTTCTTGAAAATAGTGCAGGCTACTGAGCATCCCATTGGCATAGCCTTATCAAAGTAAAATTTATTCCCAACTATCATACCTAGTAACAGCCACTCCTCTTCCTGTATTGGCAAAAGGTGAAATGCAGATTAATTGTCCACCTTCACCAACCATGGATCCTTAAACCCCCGAATAACCATCACGGCATCATCAAAAGATGCATAACTGACTTCAGCATCCTCTATTGAAATAAAGTCATTAACAGAGTTCCCTTCTGGGTATGACAAATGGTGAATGAGCTGGAACTCAGTGGCCACCTTCTTAAGAACCAGACACAATGGTGAAACCTTACAACTCTCAAAGGGGGAACTATCAAAAGATCCTGAAAACCTACCTGACTGCCATTCCTTCTCTACCAAACCCTCCAAAATATCATCTTTCCCTCTCAAAGCACAGATATTCTTACAGACTACCCCATCCCCTCCACCCTTGATTTAATAGAAAAACCCTGAGAAAAGCCCTCAACTGTTTCTTCCTTAAGAGAAGAATTTTGAAATTGCTGAAGCATATGCTGCAATACTTGCACACTAATGGGAGAATGCATCCCCAGTCCATTCCCTTGCCCTTCAAAAGGATGCTCCTCCCTGTAACCCTCAAAAATTTCCCCTATCTCAGAGATTCTGAAACCCCTAAAAAGAAGGTTAAACACCCACGAGTGGAAAATAAACCAGGAGTCATCAAATTAACCTCCTGCTAACCACACTACACTGCCAGATGACTCCTCACACACTTTGAACAAGCATGCAATAACTTACATCCTACCCATGAGCAATGACCATCATTAAAAGCCCAACATACTCCCCCCTTCTCCCCCCTACCCCCATACATACCTCCCCAAAGCTATCCATCATAATAGCTAGCCATATGTCCAGATGTCTAACCTCCCATCAGAGGAAGTGATCAAATGCTTTTTGCTTCCAAAACCTGTGGTCATACCACAACCAAATCGTCCCCACCCACAAATGCTGAGCCTCCCAAATCGTAAGAAAGTAGGCCAAGTGTGGTCAATCCAAAGCAGTATCCTTTTTCTGCCAAGCTGCCATGTAGTGCTCAAAGCCTACCATCCAGTTATCCCACATTCTGGGTCACAGCCTACCTACTCTCGTCATCTCCAATGCCATTAATGCTGCCAAAAGGTCTTTGCTATTCGCTGTTTCTAGTTCCACCAATCATTGAACCCCTTCTGCAGCAACTAATTCAAAAACATTAACATACCCCCCCCCTCCAAATCTTCTTCTTAACTGAGGACGGTATGTTAGTGGACAGAAAAACAGTCCCTGCCCCTTGCCCAAAGCCTGTGTAGATAACCAATCACCTGGCCATATGCCATAATCTGACCCAACGTCTGAGAGCAATCCCACCTCTCCAAAGGATGACATAGAGCTACCCATATACAACCCTATGCTATCCTCCCTACTAACGTCCTCACCCTGGCCCTGTTTGTTAAACCTCTGTGCCTCTCCCATAGTACCTACAGCTTCACCCAACCCTTGACACACCTCAACCTCAACTATCCTGCATTATTCCCAATGCACTCAGAACCTGCCCTACCTAATGGGCCTCCCACAACATGTCATTAACTGCCACTCCATTATGCATCACTCCAGCAGCTGGAAAATAGACTGCAGTCATATCTTTAAACTGCAATGTCCACTTCCCCTAGAGGCAATGACCTAGTCTTCACCACTGGACATTGCCTCTTCTGACTGGACTTCCCTGATTCATCTGCCATCACAAACTTAGCATGAGGTAGCTCCTGGAGTACTTCTTCCACCTGTTACACAGTGTCTGGCCACCACTGCCACAAACTCTGCCTAGTCGCCATCTGCAACAAAGAAGGGGACACGTTAAGACTTCAAACCCCAGAGGGGAAAAAATAAACCTTTGCATTACATTAGCTAAACTGCATACTCTCTACTTTGCTATCTCCTTAACAACTGCTTGACTTCCATTCAGAATGGGCTAGTGCAGTTCATCATTTTAATTTCCTCAGAGCCCCAAAGGAACTGTACCTTCAGAAATTCACTAAATTTCCCAAAGGGGTAATTGAACTCAAGCCTTGGCAATAAGAGCAACAAATCTAAGCCACTAGACCACCAGGGATCCCCAAATAAGCTACCCCCTATCCTCACTTACAAGAATAATAGGGTTTGGGTTAACAGTTTCTGAAGGATTTGAAGTCTGAACTCAAATGTATGCCATTATTCCATCACTTCAATCTTGTGAGTGACCTAGCAATTGGACAGAACATCATGCATTATACACAAAATGGAGCAAAAATCTAAGGCAAAGATCTGAACAATTTGGAACAATCTAGACTGTTGCAAGGGATGTGGCCCTTGGCTATGGCCAACTGCTCCTCCACAATACCTGTCAACTTGTTAGTGCAAGAAATCTGGCCAAAACCTGGAACAATAGGAAACACAGACCCAAAATAGGGACACACTTTAAATATCGCTCTTATCAACTTAGCAAGCTAGTAGAATAACAGGAGTTGAATTTGCCTTATTTCCTGAAGATTAGGAAAACTGAAACTCAGATGTATGTCATGCTTTATCGACTCCACTAATCAGATCATACCACAGATGTGCTAAAAAATAAAATCATTACGAGGAACACACCAGCATTATGAGGCAAAATCTGGACATTCTAAGAAAAGCTGTACCATTGAGAGGAACATCCCCTATCCACTGTGAGAAAGCAGTGATATAACGCTGCACTGTAGTTGTTAGCCCAAACATTTCCTTGCTTGTAATATGAGTGAGAGAAAATGTGATAGTAAAGGAGTGCATGTTTTTCAGCCAACTATTGATTTAGTAAGAGCACTGAAGTATTAATTCTGAACCTGGTCAAGCATCAGAAACTCATTGTGGAGCTCCTCACCATCACTCACCAGTGATACAGCCACTCTCAATGACCCGTAAGCCCCTTGTTGGACCTAAAGCCCTCACACACTTGTCAAATGTGGTACCGTTTCTCCTCTTTTGTTCATCTTTTTTTTTTTTTTTTCTTAGCAGACACTAGCCAAAACAACAGTAGACCATCATCTATCCCTGGACTACCTACCATTGCTGAAATGGATCACCCCCCCCCCCCAGCCAAAACATATTTCTGAAAACCTAGCCCCAAGTAAGGAAGAGAAAAAAAACTCATAGACCCAACCAAGCATACACTAACCCTTTGATACCCAGCATTACCCACCTCTTCCAGATGCACAACTATTAATCCAAGGCCCACCCGACCACACCAGTACCTACAGGTCTTTTCAGATGTAAGTCTGCCTTGTAGCAAGATCATGCCTAACTATGATTCTCCTTCCCAGTTACACTCCCATAAAATTCATAAAATAAGATTCAGATACAAACTTCTACTGTTATGGTAAGAGCTACACAGACAACTGTACTTTCGTTGTCTACATATGATTGAAATTTAACAATTATGGATGCTGATCTTTCAGTTACTTTTGTTTGTTAATACAGATTGGTCTTATACTTCTCTCACTTGCTGCTACAAACAGGCTTTCAGTCAATTTAATGTTCTGGCAATTCAAATAGATAAACATCCTAGTCTCCTTGAGCCTTTCTCTAGCTTACCCCCATCTTTACCCATCAAAACCAGCAGGAAACTCTTTTTGATCTATAAGTTACTTTAAACAACACTGTTCTTACTATAAATCTCACTAACCTTAACTGTTATTCTAATCCCTCATGCCTTTAAAACTACCGCACTAGTGATTTTTCTTTCCCTTTATTAACTCAACCTAACACTACCCCTGTAGTTATCTTCCTTTCTTAACTTTCAACCAATCTCAATATTTACAAACAAAAAATATATATATTTATATTTATATATATATATATATATATATATATATATATATATATATATATATATAGATAGCAAATCACTTTTTTTCTCATTGATATTATAACTTCCCATAATTTATTAGTCTGTTTCTCATTTTCTTATATTATATTGTATTGCACTGCAATTTCTGTAAATTCTGTAAATTGTTGTAAAATTCTGTGTAATCATAATGTGTGGAGCTTTTCTCCCTGGGCCTCCGCTGAAAATGGTCTCCTGTCCCAGTCGGAGTTTCCCAGTTAACAAATGTCAATAAATAAATAAATAAATAAATGTAGTTGGAAATTTTATTGTATCATTTCCTTTGAAATTCTACATTACACCATCTACTCTGATATTATTTCATCTCTCTCTGTTTTCTAAGACCTCCATCTTCTGCACTAGCCATGTATTTTGTTTTATTAGAAATTCTGTTTGATGCTCATCTTCCTTAACTTATCTGTTGAGCTCATTTAACATATTTTCTATTCCTTTTATCTGTGTGCTGTGTTGGGATAATATATTGCTTAACAGCTCATTTTGTATATGCATGTGTCTATATATATATATATATATATATATATTGCTATAAATTATCTGTTTTGTTCTCAGTTAATTGTGTTGCATATCTTTTCAGAAGACATATTCTCCTTGCAACAGTTTACATAAGCTCATTCTTTCAGGTAGTATTTTTGAATGCCAAATGTTATATTTGTTTTCACGTGGTTTATAATATTAAACTTAAAAAAAATATATTAAACATGAATACAAAAAAATGAAGGACAATTATTAGGCCTTTAATGCTTTGATAAGAATCAAACAGCAATTGAACTCTAGCTTACAGATGAAAAGTTGTTTCAAACATCTGTATGCAAACATGCAAGATGTTAGTTTAATTTCAGTTTTGCATCTGCAAATTTATTTTAAGAATTATGATACATTTATTAAGCTGCATGGGAGTCTCCTATGGATAAATAACCAAGTATGAGCAGATTCCTGGTCTTAATCAAGTGTGCACTGAGAAATTATCTGTATACTGAGTCATGCATAACTAATACTTTCTTGATAACATCCAGGATTGTAGAATAACTAAATAGATAAATAACGTGAGAACTATTTTCTATGTAACTCATTGCTAAAGAAAGTCTGCTTGGAGATAACATTTCCTGTCAGAATAATAAGCTTAAAAGTGCTAGCCAATAATGATATTTAAAGTTCTTATTCATACAGGGATCATGTTTTGAGAAAGATGAGCATTTTTATAGTTATAAGGGAAAAAGCCAAACCTTATAGCTGTTCTTGCTCTCTTTGCTGCATTGCTAGGAATAACACAGCACTGATTTTTCATTAATGTAATATGTGGTTTAAAAGAATTAAAACAGATGAAGCAGATCTTGAGTAATTAGTTGGCTTTTAAAAAGAAAGTGCTTTTAAACCAAGCAGAATCTATATTTTCTGAGAAGTCTCATTTACAGATTAATTATCCCTAGGGAAGTCCTTAGCACTTCATGTGATATGGCTTTCATCTGTGAAAAAAAATCCTATAAATGTAAAATACATAGTAAATGAAATTAGTGTGTACCCAAGACAGACCATTAACTTCTTAACATTTTCTGGGATTCTGCATTTTTACAAATGTTCAAGATTCAATTACAGATCACAATAAATGTTATGCTTACTAGTTTCTCTTTTAAGGTTACAATTGTCTTAACAACTAAACTTTACTTACTAAAGATGTACAGCTAATGCTGAACTTTGAAGAGCAAGATCATATTTCAAAAGTGGTGGAGCAGTGATTAAGTTATTGAAAGTCTTCCTCCATTTCAGGCAATGATAAATAGGGTATTATATATAATGCCCCTGAGTATTCAATTCCTACACAGTGTCACTGCACCAGCTATAACACTTAATTCTGTAGTTTCAGGGATGAATAATCGGATTCGCTTTGCCATTTCATACACTGTTAGCCAGTCATAGCAGATTATTCATGTGTGTAAAATTGCACCTTTGTAGGCATATGAAAGTGCCAAAAGTTAATATCAGAGAGTGAGATGTGAATTATAGTCATTGACACTTGCAATTTGTATTCCATGGCCTTCAGGAACAGAAGGTTAGTGTGTAATTATTAGAATAATTCCACTCTCTGCCAATATCCTGTTTCAATTCTGAAAGCAGTTGAGTCTACATAAAGAAAAAGTCAAAGTGGTCAGCAGAAGTACAGAATTTACATTGCTGTACTAACAGGAGTGGAGAATTCCTGGTTTACTGTGTGCATAACAGTATAATGAAAATATGATGACGCGGCTCAAAGGCTAATATGAAAATCAACTTTTTTACAGCATTTCTGTGTTTAATTCTCACAATAATTTACTTGCAATTCCTTGGGTGGAACTACTGAACTGATAGGTAATAAAATTCACTTCTCCTGCAGACTCCAAAAGAATACATAAATACAGGTTTCTCTATACAAAAGTAAGATGCATTTTGAAGCAGATATCCTTTACATGACATCATACATACAGATATTTCAGCTGCATAAAAAGCCATTCCCAAGCTCTCCTATAAAGCCATTAATATTTTGTGCTGGATTTATCCAACAGAAATTATTTCTGTCAGTGATATAAACCTAAGAGATTTTAATTCAAATTTTACCATTAATGGGCAATATAATATTTTGAATTAAGTCAGAATGTCAGTTCTGTTTAATATTTTTATTGTAATCAAGACATTAATTTTGTAAAACACAGTATATTAAATACAGAGCACATTATGTAGCATTTTGAACTATATGCGAGAACTCTTTTATACACTCTAAGATACACATGAATGTGTAGGCCTAATATATCAAATCAAATATGTTCATATACGACCGCTTATTCATTAGTCTACAAACTGACTACTTAAAGTATACAAATAATTGAAACACATGTAACTCAACTAATACTGTACTTCAAGGAAAACAGCAGAATACACATTATCACAACTACTTTAACAGGGTGCAAGATCACCCAGTATTCTACATAGCCTTCAAGACCCTTAACAGAAAATTTTAATTATTTGAAAGAAAATATTGTTCTTTATCTGAAATGCTGTGATCTTTAGCTTTAATATATACAGATTTGAATTCACATGTATCTCTATGATGCATAGCAAGCCAGGGGAGAAAAATACTTTTCAACAACAGGCAATCATGCTCAAACAACAGCAGCAGCAGCAAAAAAAAAAAAAAAAAAAACAGAATAGTTACATCTTTAGCTGCTAAAGAGAAATGATATATGCAAAGGGTGATGGTCATAACTAATCTTAGTTTCCTTAATCACCTTTGTGTTTTTTGAATTCCATGAGTTTTTTTTTCATGCTTTAACTGGGGAAAGCATTTCATTTGTTCCTTAACATAACATCAGCTTGAGACTTTTAATCTTTCTAATGTTTCCTCTACATTTTGGTCTGGCATCTGGAATTTGTATTTTCTGAACATTCAACATCCAATCCCCATTTATTGCTCTTATTTTCAACAACAAACAGTTGTATATGCCTTGACCATGTCAAGCCTATTAGTAGATTCCATAATTTGTCCTCTATAGAAGTAAATAGTCTGAGAAGTGGCTATCATATCCAAGGAAGGCAGCAGGCACACATCTAAATCATCGGAAACCAAGCCATGGTAATTCCAGCTCCAATAGCAAATATTACAGTTACTGCAGTTAAGTAGATATTTTGGATTCAAATCATAGTTTAAACACCAGCTCTGTATTTAAATTTAAACTTTTCAGTGCATCTGTTCATTACCTGTTCAGCTCTATTATGTTTTTTTTTCTTTCTTTTGAAGTTTCTGAACTGAACACACATATTTCAGTTAATCTGTTGCTAAACTAATAAAGACATTAGTACCTATCCATCTTGAAAATTGATAAATACACAGATGCATGCCATGATCCTAGATGAATTTCTTCATGAATGAAACACTTGCTTGTTAACACTATTGCATCATGGATGACATCTAAATCATTATGGATTTGATCAGATGACATCTAAATCATTATATATCCGATATTCAGCAATGTCTTTCCTCAAAGCATGCTATGTAATTACATTTTTTTTGGTCCACAGATCTGATTTTTTTCTTTATAATCATATCTATATTTAGAGTCAGATTTGGAAACAGTTTAGCATGGTGCAATATGCCCATCTGAACTTGTTATGCACTATGGCCAATTGCAAAAGAAAGGAATCAGACATTCTCCATTCCATGTATGCTAAAAGGAATGGTGGATTTCTATGCCCATTTCCAAAAGGGAACTGGTTGCTCCATACCAGATGAATTTAGAATTGTACGTGGACAAAGCCCATTGAAATTAATGTGATTCTTACCATGTTGGAGGTCCCATGTGTATGTTGAAGCAGGTACTGCAGGCAGTACTGAGTGGAAAGTTGGCCTGCAAACAATACCAATTTACACATACAGATATAGCTGTATTGCAGATATCCAAAGTTGGTGGGGATGCTTGCAACCTCATGATGCATAGTACTGGATAGTATGAGCTGTCCCATAACCTCCCTATGGATTGGATTATTTCACCCCTTTCTTTTAAAAATTGATTCAATTCCCTATTATTAAAGTGGTCCCACACTCATGCCTCTCCTTCAGTATGATGGCCTTGCTTGAACCCTGCATTCACCAATTTGCCTTATAGCTGGAGCTGTGGCACGTTGCCTAGTAGCAGATAAAACTGGTACTGCAGGCAGGCTTTCTGCCTACCATACCAGCTCCTTCGTACAGATGTAGCTGCTCTGCCCTAGAACTCTGGCTCAACTCATCGACTCTGTTGAGTCGTTTGTCAGCATTGTTCAATGTCCAGACAGGTAATCTGGTTCATTAATATAGAATGTTTCTGAACTGCATTATTTTGTCTGGGTGTAGAGGTATATTATTGAATGCAATACCTCAGAAAGCTAAACAATTAAATGTGGCAGATCTCACCTCTTAGGATATGATAGGATTCTTGGAGACAGGTTGAATTTTAATACTCAGAGTATTGAGGCTGGTATAGTGGAAGCCATACAGCAACATTACTCCAATATTTTGGAACCAGGCCCTTACTGTCCTCTGGCTTATTGAACTGTTTGCATTAGTTAAGAAACATGGGTAACTGTGCATTTCAAAGTTAGTATGCTGTAAAACTTGAAATTAATGGGTAATTTGCATATATCAAATGATTCTTTCCTGGTATTCTTTTTTCTTAATACAAACAGTTGTCTATTTTGCCAGGAGCCTGAGAAACCTTTTTATATTTAGTTTGGCCCATAATGGGAACTGAACATAAAGTAAGGAACATTGGAATGTTTATAAAATGAGTGCCTCAGCCTGGGTCTATATTAAATCCGAGAATGCTTAAAATAGCGGTCACTGATTTAGCGACCCATTAAGAGTGAAAGCTGACAATCCCAAAGACATGGAACAGTGATTTTTTTCCCAGGGCAAAAAAATCACTAGTCTGTTTTCGGGACTTTGCCATATCCTCCACTGGGTGCAATTTCTGAGTTGGTATATTTAAGTAGGGGGGTGTGGGGGCAAAGCCCCCCATTTTATTTTGTGTTTTGAACTTTTTTTTTTTTTTTTTGGTGGAACAGCAATTTTTTTCCCTGGGAAAAAAATAGCTGTTCCGTGTCTTCGAGATTGTCAGCTTTCACTCTTAAGGGGTCGATCAATCAGCATTCACTATTTTAAGCGTTTGCTGATTTAACATAGACCCCTCAGACCACAGCTATGCTCTCCACTTATGCTGTATGGACAAGCCTGCAAAGGGTAAGATCATTCTACAGCCAGTAGTGTCTCAGTTTTGGCTTCTATGCATTAAACCTGTCTTTTGAGTGATTTTGTTTCAAACTTTGAGTGTGATGGAACACTTGTATGCTTCTAAAGATTACTTTGCATTTGTAAAACTCCCTGATGTTGATGAATGTTTTGTTAACACACTTTAGTCAACAAAACAGATGATTAACAGGTGTGAAAGATAGAGAGTGTCCAGGTATTGTGGTGATTTCAGAATTAGTATATGTAATTATCAGGGTTGTGGGTATTGCATAGCCATAGATTTCTTTTGCATGGTCCAAGGTTGTAGCTTGTATCATCCACGTTAGGGTGTCATTGTTTTTTTTTTTTTATTACACCATAACCTCTGAAATGCATGTGACTAGTGACATTGTGCATAACGAATGTGATACCTTAATTAAAAGCACGGAGCAGGGTAGTATTAAAAATACAGTAGTATTATCACACCTCTATAGAGACGGTGTGTAGATTTAAGGAAACCGTTGCTAACAAATTAGTTGAAGTACTATGCATGCAAAATGATAAGAAACAATATCACATTACTCCTATGCAAATACAAATCAATTTTGTAGAGTTAACGCATCCTCATCCTGCCATTCCCAGTTTAGCATGTGAGATGATAATAGGAAAATAAAATTTAGAATGCCCCACCAGTCACATTCATATCCAGCAAAGATCAATGTACTCTGTTACAAAGGTCTAGAGGAGCTCATATTTGACTAGCAACACAGAGCAAGGAAGAACGTTCACCACTTAAAGATGTAAAGCAACCCAGACAAGAAAATGTTACTGAAAGGATAGTATTTTTTCACCCTGAAACAGAGGGGAACAACCTAGACAGAGTATATTCTAAGACAGAAAAATTTGGGTCTGTAAAATACACAACCTGATCTGAATTCTGAACCTTATGTCATGTTAAAACATAAATAGAAACGGAGAATTAGCCAGTGGTTGTTGATAACAAAAATGTAACGATAAAAAAGATTATAGCAGGCTAGTTAAAAAAAGGAGAAGTAGAGCCTGGTCAGTATGAGACCAAACAAATAAATAAGGGAAGATTCTAGACAACTGATATTTATAAGGAAAAAGAAAAAAAAAATCTGAAGAAGGGAGAGTGACATGAGAACACTTTTCCCAGAGCAAGGGAAATAAAGCTGAAACTGTATGGCAAAAAGCTGAACAAAATGTTGCTACTTCATACACATATTTTGAGCTACATGACTTAGTAGACAAAAGGAATTAGTAAGCCTGTGGTAAGTATTCACAGCAGGATTCTTAACAAGATTACATGTTTTGTCCCAAATGCAAAATAGTTTATGTAGTCAGGAAAGCATATCCATTAGAGTAACAAGAAAGTGAGTCAAAATAACAGGTAGGAGGATCTGATGACTCAGGAGTAGAAAATGAGAAACAGACCTATGTATAGTACAATACATTTATTCATATATACCTGTTATCACATGCTGACATACACATGTTTTTCATCAATGGTACCGTTGGTTGAATTATGTAATTATCAAAGTTCAATAGATCAACCATTAACATAATTTAATGCTTTTTATTTATTTATTTATTTTTTGTGTTTGTGCAGCCTTGAAGTTAGTATATCTAATTTTCAGAGGTGTGATGGCAGAGCCCCCATGTTGGGGTATGGGTGTGTGGGGGGTGGGGGTGAAGGCCCCATTACAAAGTTGTTTTTTTTTTTACTTGTGGTAATCACAAATGCATCTTACTGGTTTACATTGACATTACTTTTCTTTGATGGTTTTGATGGTGATTTATGGTGGTCAACAATGAGTTTGTTCAATATTTTGTGTTTCGATCAAAATCTGCAAACACACACACACACACACACACACACACACACACACACACACACACACACACACACACACACACACACACACACACACACACACACACCTATCATAATGTAAGACATTCAACAAAACAGGCTGACATGAAGATTTTAGAAATTGTAAACAGTGTGGATGCATTAGTTGTGCAGAGCAGCATGTCTGGGGCTAAACAAGAAAGTGACAATGGCAACTTACAGAGGTAACAGCCCATTGTCTGTGAGCTTGAGTCTTCACTGTGGTAATTCATTCTTTCTTTCAGGTTCAGCCACAGTAAAGTCCATTAAAGAGAGGAAGCACAAAGCTTACTAATTGATTTAGTTCATAGTTTCATAGGTTCATATGTTGGTACTAGGCTATCAGTCCTAGGGCCTATACAAGCCTAGTCATAACAATTCCCTGGATATTTCTTCCCACAATATTTACTTCCCTGGACTCCTGTCTAGCAGGGTGACTGATGTGATAGTAACAGTGGGGGCGAGCCAGAATCAGATTCAGAATTCCAAGAAAAGACCTTCTCTGAATTTAGAGGAGGGTGCAGCGGAAAGATGAGCTCCAGCTAAGAAAGCTCAGAAAATGACAGTCAGAGATGCTTCCGGTCATAAGATCACCCTTCCTGTTTGTCCGACACATCTACAGAAGCACAAGGTAATATCTCTCTCTTGGTTCTGTGGTACTTAATATTAGTGGTAGGTGTCAATCTGCTGATAATTGCTTAGACTGATTTATATATTTTTTGCCAGAGGAGAGGAGAGTTAGGCTGTTTGACTTAGCTTTACAGAGAAACTTTGCTGTTTCTACAACTTTGAGTCTGGAGTGGGAGCAAGTACTGATGTTGACCAGGTGGCTCAGTTATCTTTACCCAACTCACATAGGTGGTCTGAGGATTTCATGGGTTCAGAGAGGGAGGTCCCATCCCATTCAGATGATTGTATCCCCTAATTTTTGTCACCTATGGCTACCCTCAGCTTTACGTATTTCCATAGCACCTGACTCTCATATCACAGCACATGTTCCCACCAAGGTCAAAGATAAGATTTTAAAAAGGGAGTTTGTGGATATCTTCAATCTAGTGGATAATGAGGGAATAAAATATGGATAATGTGTCTAACAAGAACTTGATGGCAGCTGCCATGGGAAAGAAGGCATCAACCAGGGCACCAGTCAAAAACTAGGATAATTGGCCTCTTAGTTTTGTGGTATTTATGGGTGTAATTACTGAGAAGGACCCACCCAAGCATTGCCTTTATAAGCCTATTTTGTACCATAAGGGAAACCCACCATGTGAAAGGGGGTTTGAGGTGGCTGAATTATGATCAGCACTTCAGGAAGCTGAAAGCTCTTGATAGTTCTCTCAGGTGGGAGTCAAGACACCCTGACATATGGCTCAGTGCCATGATGGACAAGGAGGTGCCTAAGGGTATTGAGAGAGGGGCTGTTAATTCAAATTTCCTGTAGCTAGTCGAGTTCAGATACAGATTCTTAGTTTTAGCACTTGAATTTGCTTATTCGTGCTCAGCACTTCTTCAGAACTTATAAGCACTAAATAAGTTACAAATTACTACACCACTCAACCTTCCTCATTACATAGAGGAAAACAGTTTTTGTACTTACTGTCTTCACTTGCTTAGAGAAAAACAGCTTTTGTACTCACTTTCCTCACTTGTCTAGAGGAAAATATATTTTTACTCAGGCGTGTCCAATGGTCAGCTCCCAGTGTTCTCTCCTGTCTGATGAATTTGGGCATCTTGGGGCAATGTAGCAATTGCCTCATGTACACAGACAACCCTCTCCTCCTACCACCCAACACTACAACCTGTGAGAGATTAACTTATCTAGACAAACTGGAGGTAAAGCTCTCTCCAACCAAGACTGAACTTGACAGTCAAGAGGTGAAGGTAAACACTTGCACCACACCACCCTCATCACATAGTCCCACATAGTCTAACTAAACCTACACCACATAAATCCACACATAGAAATATAAAAACATTCATGGAGGCTCTCAATAATAATCTGTTCAAGCAACAGAGACCTCCAAAGCAGAAACACAAGCAACCTCCACTCCCTAACACAACCCAAATAACACATAGCCCACAGACTCGGTGTGTCCCTCAACCACAGCCTAAAAGGCAAAACAACGTACCCAACACACTAGTCATAGGTGACTCTATAGTCAGGCACACTGATGTTCCACTCACCAGGCTAAACAAGGAGAAGGTTACTGTCAGCTGGCTGTCGGGTGCCAGGAACCACCACATAACCCACGCACTCAGGTCACTCCACAACAAGTACAAATATGACTCTGTCATTGTCCATGTTGGCGTGAATGACTTGAGATGTACCTCCCTGGACTACATGAAAGGAGAGATGGAAGAGCTCTCCAATCTTGTAGCTTAGGCAAGTATGACCCTAGCCCTGAGTAGCATCCTGCCATTGCCCAGAATGATACCGCAGTAGAAGGACAAAATGATTGACTTCAACAATTGGCTAAGCTTCTGTTGTCATTCTAAGGGATCCAGTATCTGTCTGCCTGGGATGACATGGTCAACAGACCATGAAGCTTTGCCAGAGATGGCTGGCACCTGTCACCCCTGGGATTCCGGACACTGGCTAAGGCTCTTGGCGCCCCTATAGTGCCTTTTTTAGGCAAGGTTCAAATGACAAATTCACCACTGCAACAGGAACAGGCAAGCAAAAACTGAGGGTAATGCTACTCAATGCTAGAAGTCTAAATCTCAAAATGCACTCCCTCAAGGCACTCCTTAAAATGGAAAACATCGATATCTGTGCAGTGACTGAGACCTGGTTCAAGGTTCCAGAGAGCACCCCTGCATTACCAGGCTATAACTCATACCACACTGTTTGCCATCTAACCTGGACTGGAACACCAAAGGTGGAGGTGTGTCCATATTCATTAAGGATATCCACACCTCCAGGCTAGTTGCTCAGCATAATGCATCTGAGGTTATCCAAGTGCAACTAACTCTGGGCAAAACTGCAATCCAAATTGTAGCTTGCTACAGATCCCCCACCATGCCCCAGGATTCCCACTCTTCTTTTCTTGATATACTGGAAAACATTAGGGTTCAGCCAAGCACCCTAATAATGGGAGATTTCAACTACCCCACCATTAACTGGGAAAACTACTCATCTACCAACTCCTTCTCTCAACGGTTCCTGGAATTCATAATTCCAATGCCCTGGATCAACTTATCCATACCTCCACCAGGGGCAACAATATCCTAGACCTAGTCATTACCAACATGGGTGACCGGTGTTCCACACCTGAAATCAATTCCTTGTTGGTCAGATCCAACCATAAGCTAATCATCCTAGATATCCACATCCTGTCCCCACTCCCCATTAAGGAAATTATGGTAAAAAATTGCTCCAGAGCTAATTTCATGCTTCTTAATACAGAAGTGGCAAACTTCATGACACCCATGCAGATGGACAATAGAGTTACAACTGCTGAATCCTACACAAATGCACTCTATCAGCACTTACACAAGTGCATGGATCATGCTATCCCAAACAGAACCAAGATGCTATCCTCTAAAAAAAGGAAGCCAATCTGGTGGTCCCATGCCATAAACAAACTCTACAACAGAAGGAAGAAACTGTTGTAAAAGACAGTAAAATCCTGTGAGTGGAGGAACTCCCTGGTCAGCCTCAGTAAGAAGCTGAGATCCCTTATAAGATTTCCTCCAATGCTATCTACAAAAACAAAATCGCCACTGATTCTAAGGGCAACCACAAAGCATTCTATAGCTATGTCAAGAATCTCAATGGCAACACCCATATCTGCTCTGAGTTGCAGCACAACGGCATGAAAATTACAGAACCAACTGATATTGCCAACATCCTGGCATATAGGTTCTGTGCTAACTTTACCCCTCCCTCTCACCCTCTAAAGGGCTCATATATATACAGGAAGAATGCAGAGTCCCTGTAATCACAACTACACAGGTAAAAGCTGCACTCACTAAAGCCAAAAACACAGCATCCATGGGACAGGACAACATCCCAGGCTGCATTTTACACTCACTTCAGAACGAACTGGCTCCCCACCTAAGCAACATGTTCAATCATAGCCTCACATCAGGCTTTGTGCCCACTGAATGGCACACAGCAACAGTTATCCCACTCCACAAAGGGGAAGCCACCACTGATCCCAGGAACTATTGCCCTATTAGCCTGATGAGCCTGGTCTGTAAGGCCGTGGAACGTATCATCATGGATCTCATAAACAAAGACATGAGTAACCTCCAAACTCTGAACCCCACCCAGTTTGCATTTGTGAAAGATAGATCATGCCTCCTGAACCTGATATACTTCTTTGAGGCAATCACCAAAGTCGTTGACAAGGGTAATGTGGTTCACACAGCCTATCTTGAGTTTGCCAAGGCTTTCAACACCATCCCCCATTCTAGAATTATAGCAAAACTCACTAAACTAGGTATAAATCCCTACATCACAAGATGGGTTGCCAACTGGCTCACTGACAGAACCCACACTGCAAAAGATGCAGACTCCAAATCTGACTTCAAAAAAGTGACAAGTGGAGTACCACAGGGTTCAGTCCCGGGACCTCTCCTGTTTGGTATCTACTTCTCTGAAGTGCAGGCTAACACAGAAGGCCTTTGGCTAACGAAGTTCACAGATAACTGCAAACTAGGAGCCATAGTCAAGTCCCCAAATGATGTGGACATCCTACAAAAGGGCCTCACTGTGACAGCTTCCTGGTGTCAGAGCCATGGCCTGAAGCTCAATGCCAAACAGTGTATTGCCATCCCCTTTGGTAAAAACTCTGTACCCATGAACTACCACATAGGCGGCAGTCTACTTAATGCTGAACGTGTGATAAGAGACTTTGGGTCCCAGGTGGACAGTATTCTCTCCTTTGATATTCCCATCACCACAGTAGTCAGGAAATCCTTCTACATGGCACACCTCATCACAAAAGGGTTCTCATCCAGGAAAAAAGAGGTCATTATTCCCCTCTACTTGACACTCATTAGAGCCATTATAGAGTACAACACCCCTTTTGGAATGTACCTCACAAGACAATTGCAGCAGCTGGAAAGGCCACAGAAGTACCTCACAAAGCAGATTACTGGCCTCAAACAGATGTCCTACACTGACCGTCTCAAAAAACTCCAGCTTTACTCCATAGCATATCGCCTATTGCAAAGTGATCTCTGCCTATCATATAAAACTATGTCAAACCCAGAGCTGTTGAACATGCTACACCTAAAGAAATCCCAATCCCTCCTAGCTACACGCTCTAGGGACCTAAACCTTGTCACCACAATAAACAGGACATGCTGGAGGGTTAGATTCCTGTCCCAGAGACTTCCCATACTCTGGAACAAGCTACCCATTTATGTCAAGCAAAGTTCCTCATTAGCACTCTTCAAGAAAAATCTTGATGAGGGGATGGGAAATAGGAAATACACCCCGGGGATCACTTCTGTGGCTCTGCTCGACAGGGGTACAGGAAAATAGCTTTCTTGGGTGGTGTAAGCTGGGGAACCTTGTTGGCTAGGCTTATTTAGGCCCCTGGGCTGATAGCCTAGTACCTACCTATGAACCTATGAAGATACAAGGTTTTGCTGGGCATTCAATTATGTCAAATGTGTCTGGCCCACTTGCAAATATAACCACTTGTGTTAAGGATTTGGGAAGGGTTATGCAGTTTCAAGGTGTTAAGGCTTATTGGCTAAGGACAGGTTGACTTTTTCTACATCTCAGACAGATGGAGAGATTGATAAGAGATGCAGCACTTTCTTTTGTGCCAAACCACTTTTTCATGGACACATGGGGGGCTTTGGTAGGGGACCTGAATATGCCACACTGAGCTTATTCCCTCATTTGTCTAGATAAGTCATCCTGTTTACTATCTAATTACCTAGATCAAGGGGCAGCAGCCAGCCTTATTAAAGGCTTTTCCAAAGGATTTCCTATCCACTCCACAGCCCCATTAAATTACAAGTTAGTTAACAATTTATCATTTATCAAAGGACATGAACACATTGCTGCTAGGTTAATAGAGAATGAGTGACAAGTTGGCAGGATAATTGGCCCCCTTTTCCTCTCCTCCATCGTTTTTTTTAAATATTCCCCTATTGGCCTGGTTCCCAAGAGACAGGAGGGTGAGTTCAGGTTGATTCATTACTTGTCTCACCCAGTGGGTGATTGAGTCAATGATTTGATTGGCACTAAACTGACCTGAGTACACTACTCTTCTTTGGATCAGGCAGCAGAAGTCATCATGGTCAATACTGACTCCTGGCTCTGCAAGATGGATATCCAATTTGCTTTCCACTCTCTTCCTGTGAGAACAGAAGATTGGTCTTATTTAGGCTTCCAGTTCAATAAGAACATATTTTTTGACACTGCAGTGCCAGTGGGATGTGCTGTGGCTTGTGCAACATTCTAACCATTTAGCACAGCTTTGAATAGGACCATTGGTTTGGAAAAAGCCAGTCAGCATTATCAGCATTATTTTGATGATTTTTGATAGTAAGGGAGGGTCAGGTTGATGCTTTGGAAGGGATGTGCATTATCAAGCAGCTTTGCACCAGGCTGGGGGAACCCTTGGCCAACAACAAATCAAAAGGACCAGGTTGAGTCCTGCCTTTTTTGGGTTTAGATGTAGACACTGCTGAAAAATCCTTCAAGCTTCCTCCACCCAAACTTCAAGAAGTCCAGCAGTTACTTAGGAGATTCTTGGGTTCCAGTGAAGTGTGAATAGGAGACATCATACATTCTTCTTGCCAGAGTTGAATGAGTTTTTTGGTAGTCACCACTTTTACCACCCTACCCCCTTTTTTTTTTTGTTGCTTGGGGGAGGTCTGGTATTGGGGGTTATTTCATGGCTATCTGGTTTGCTGAATAGGAAGGATAGATTATGTTTCTTCCAGGTCGAGTCTAAAGATTAATTTGTCATTTCTGTGTGCTCATGTCCCTGGTCATCTTAATCCTATAGCTGACAGCCTTTCATGGTTTCAATTTGCCAGGTTTCGCCTCTTGGCCAAGCATTTGGATCCAAAGGTTACTCCATTTCCTGTGGAAGTCTGGCTAATTGGAGAAGACTATCACTATTGGTTTTGGCAAATTCTTGGGTCAGCTACACTAGGAAAGCTTACTCACCATTCCTCGGTCTTTGATCTCTGGGTTCCCAGGGAGTAGTACAGTTATTTGCTTTTTTTTAGTGGCTAGATCCACAGCGAGAGATTCACTTAAAACTCTCAGAATACACATTGCATCTTTGGAATGGTTGAACCATTTTTTGGGCCTTCAGGCTGTGTGATGACATTGGGTTATTTGGAGGATACTTAAGGGCCTAGGGACATGTGGGGACCTTCCCAGAATTCCAGGAAAACCTATTGGGAGACAACTGCTTCCCCATGTTATTCAAGGTCTTTACAGGACCATTGGAGAATTTCACTTGTTTGCCTCTATAGCTGCTTTGTTCACCTCCATGTATGTAGGTGCTTTCCATGCCAGTGAACTTCTCCTTTACCTTTTTTGGGAGGACCTTGTCATCCACAGGGAGTTTGTCATGATTTGGTTAAAGAAATCCAAGACTGATCAGACTGGTAAATTACAGCAGGTGCTCCTGGACAAGACCAAATGGGCTAGTCATTTTTCCCATGCATTGGGTCAGTTTGCTATTTAATATTACCCCTTAGAGAAAAGGTCAGGCTTGGTTTTCATATGGGACTTGGGCAGGCCTTTTGACCTATCAGAGATTAATGGATTTCTCAGGGAGGCCTCAGCAGAGAAGGGAATTCACCCACAAGGTTACTCCTCACATTCCTTTTAGATAGGTCATACCTCAGACCTGGCCATGGAAGGGTACTCTGTGCAGGTCATTCAAGGAATGGGAAGGTGGGTCTCTGATGTCTTTTTGTCATACATCAGGCATTAATTTTTATTTTTGTTGCAGGGAAGGAAGTGATTTGGCTCTTGGGCCATTCCTTTATTCAGAGAGCATCCACCTGAGCCTTGGCCCATCCAGCTGGTCACTAAAATGCCTTAGGTAGTAGATGGTGGACAGTTCATTCTTTTGGTTTCCATGGTCTTAGATGGTTTCAGTTTGGGGAATCTGGCATAAGATTACCACTGAAGATGGTTTGCCCAGCATTGTGATAATTCACCTGGTGAGAAATGATCTGGGTCAAGCCCCTAAGAAGATACTATTGGCCAAAATCTTATCTGTTATGGACCTCTTGTGGCAGCTATATCCGAAGGTTGCTTTGTTTTGATCTGCCATCATCCTTTGACTGTACTGGAAGGGCATGAGAAGGCCTAGTACCATTGAGAGAGCCAGGCATTTTACTGGAAGAAAAGTTGCAAATGAGGGAAATAAGAAGTACTTCTAATGAGCAAGATAAAGAATTTCAAAAGCAACAATTAGTCTTTCTGAACAACATGGTGCAGTAAATTTACTGACAAAAGCAGACCCTATGAAAAAAGCAGAGATGTGGAAGCAAAACACTTTACACTGAACATGTAGTGATGGAAGTAAAGATTTTCCAGATACACTACACACAACTGAACATTACAAGAGAAACAGTAGCCTTTAGTTTAAAATACAGAATGGACATACAGCATTCTCTGTAAAACAAGGGGTTTGTGTTACTAGTAAAGAGTTTAGACTTTTTTGTATACCTATAGACACCAGAGCTGAAGTAGGATCCTGTGAGAAGATACCCATTTTAGCTAAATGTATAGTAAAGAGATTTCAACACCCAGAAATGCTGCCATGTTTCCAATGAACCACAGAAGATCTTGTTTACAAGGTGGCAGGGTAGTCCTGCGAAATAAAATTAAAGTTAATGTGTCTTGTGTTTTTCTATATGAGCATACCAAACTGAACAGCTATTTGGTGTATAATCTGCATGAGCGTACTCATCTGAGAACGACAGTTCCCTTTAGCTTGTATGGATATTATCATCACATTTTTTAAGTAGTTATTTCTACCAAAGTGATGAAGAAAAATACCTAAAACTAAGGCATATATGTGTCTTTGTATGATGTATTTGTCTGCATCCCATTAAAAATTAAGGTATCAATCACAAATTAAAAAAAAATAGCTGATCCCAGCACCATTCTTTTTATAGTTTTAGTTATGCAAATGTCCATTACTGACATTTATGGATTCCTGTGGTAAAAGCTGAAAAATGCACAGTCAAGACAGTTGCAGATGTTCCTATTCTAGGCATATTCCAGGAGATACCCAAGTCCCACATAGCATTTTACTGCAGTTTCATTTCTGTACCCCAATTCATTATGTAAATATGACTGGTTGGGAGTGAGAATGGTGTGAAAATACAATTCTTCCATTAGATACTCTCCTTACCAATATATATCTTCTAGAGCCTTTTAGCAATAGGACACTTTACAAGCAGTCACATTTGTTTCTGTGTGCTTATTTATCAGTGATATTGTAACTAGCTCAATTATATGAATGTCAAGGAACTATTATGATAACTAATAAAATACACTACTGTGCTGAACATTTATGTATTTATTCATGCACATTAACACAATAGACATCTAGTAATTCAATATGAGATTTTTTTAAATGTTTGTCATAATAAAAAATGCAATCTGACATCTGAGGTCTACTCAGTCAAAGGGACTATAATTTGTGGTACTTCAGTCTTTATGTACTGGGGTTTATAATGGGTTATTTGTGAGCATTTATGAATACATTTGATAAAAGTTAAAAGTCATAAAAATGCTTTTGGTTTATCTGGTATGTTAAATATCCATGGCAGTTGTAGATATTTCTGATCTAGATGTTTTCCAGGAGACATCCATGGACCACATACATTTTTTGCTCCAGTTTCAATTCTGTACTCCCGTTCATTACGCAGATTTGGCCACCTGGGAGTGTTGATGGCATGAAAATACAGTTCCTCCATCGGATACTCTCCTTCCAAAATATGTGATCATCATAGTCACTTGTAACTGATAGATGTACAATTCAATAGAGTGAATACAGAGAATATGTTGTTTGCCTTACAAACACAAGGTGCAGGGTTTGAGTCTCACAAGGGATAATTGGCTAAACTTACAATGGCTCACAAGGGCAGTTAGCCTAGTACTAACCTATGAACCTATGACTGTAAAGCTAATAACCCAAGTATGTTTTTTTTTTCTTTTATGTGTGTTTGAGCATGCTTGCATTTAAACTAATAACTATTGTGGGGAAAGGGAACCTACTACTATACAAATGCATATTGTAGAGTGCCTCATTTTGTTTTTCTCCCACTCAGTTAACTTTGATATACAACCTTTTACTAATGGTGCTGTTTACAAGAAGTCACAATAGAGGGTGTATCTGTTGTTTGTTTATGTGTGCTTGTGTATTGTGCTATTATTACTAGGTCAATTATATAGATTTCAAGTAACTATTATGATAACTGTTGAAACATACCACTGTGCTACAGTTTCTGCATGTATTTATGCACTTCATCACGATAAGACATTTAGTAATTGAATTTGAGAGTTTTTAAAATGTTTGCCATAATAAAAATATGCAATTTGATATCTAAGCTCTACTCAGTCAAACTGACTCTGATTTGTGAGTACTTGTGCATGTGTGGGCAGTAGGCTTATAATGAACATATTATGGGTTACACTGGATGTCTGACAGCACTGACTTGAAATATATTACTGTGGTGTTTATTTATATTCTCATTCATTCGATTAAAATCAGCCATCTGATGTATGCTCAATCAACATGGTTGTAAAAGGTTGTCACATCTGTGTGGGGGAGTAATGAAATATATTGCATTGGTGACAGCAAAAAGCTGAAATATTTTACTATAATTATTATTTGTTTACTTGTTCATTCATTTTATCACAGTCGAGTATCTGAAGTATATACAATCAATGAAAATGTGATTAGTGGAGATATGTATCTATGCAGGAGATATAACAGGTTATTGTTGTGCATCTGTTTGCAGCACAAGTAACTATATTGCTGTGGCTATTATTGATAAATGTATTCATTCACTTGATTGCCATCAGATATATGAGGTATACACTGTCAGTGAAGTGATTATAATTTGTGGGCAAACAAATGTGCAAATGTACATGCAGGACATTTATAATGAGTTGCAATCTATATATCTCTCAGCAATGAAATGTAATAGATCAGTGTATCTGTTACTAATGTACATATTTATGTATTCACAATTAGACATCAGAAGTATACAAAGTTAATAAAGTGGCTTTATTTAGTGAGCATGTGTGTGTGTCTGTGTGTGTGTGTGTGTGTGTGTGTGTGTGTGTGTGTGTGTGTGTGTGTGTGTGTGTGTGTGTCAATATGATGAATCTTCAGGTCAGTGACAGTAAATTACCAATGTATGCTACTCACCAGGCAAGTGCAATCTTTATTGAAACTTAAAGGAGTGTTTTACAAAGTTTTTCATACTGACTCTCAATTGTGAGGTTTAGAGAATGCATTTGTGTTTGGCTACATATATTTTTGGCAAAGCTTCAGTTCTCTAGGAAAACTTTGTTATTTTTTACCAGTTAAGTCAATGAGATATAAGTATTCCTTTTCACAGGTGACCAGAGGTTATTGTGTTGTTAAGTGTCTTGCTCAGTCACATAGCAGGAAAAAGGAGATAGAACAAATCAATCTCTCACCTTAAATAAAGGAAACAAGAACAGCTTAGAGACATACCCAGGGATTCAAGAAGCTCGGCGCAAGGACGGTTTTAGCCTTGCGCCGAGCGTCCTCACTACAGATGGCACAGCAGTGCCATAGGAATATGTATGAGGGTGCACCGCCACACCCTCAACGTGCACAGGAAATGTGTGCGAGTGCAGGGGGCATGTACAAGTGCTCTATGGAGGCGTAAACATGCCCCAACACTTGTAAAACCTAGTATGCCTACTAGTAGAGCCGCCCCTAATAGTAAGTCAGTAATTCAGTGTCCGTGGATACCGAAATGTATGCTAAGCATACAAGAGTGTCCACGAACAGTAAAATAAAATCGAAGTAGTAAACACACAAGCATGTAGTGGAATGTTGAGCCCTGTCCCTAGAACTTTCACAATTAGATTCCCTGTCCCTGTGTCCCTATTATACATTTGAATTGCTGCAATATCGAAGGTGTAAGCAAAGAGCAAAGAGTCTGCATGTCGCTGCCCTCCGCCGAGTGTAGCTTGCACATGATATTCATTCAAATAGAGAAAAACATGCGGAATCAATGTAAGTGTCAATAGTGTAGTGTTTAGAGCATCTGCCTAACAAACAGGCATTCACTGTTTGAGCCCAACAATAGCACATATAATTTTCCATGTGGAATGAATGTCGTTTTGCAGTAAAACCAACATGAGTATCGCATGAGATATTTAACTTAAATATCATTCAAGCAAAGTGACACTGTCATAAGGAATAAGGTATAGTAAGCAGGTGTAAGCACAAATAAGCAGCAGTAAACCCATATAAGTACCAGTAAGCAAGTCTGAGTGCACTTGCGCGGGTCTAAGCAGTGCCCAGCATAGGAAATATATATAAGTATGCATAGATATATACTATATATACATATATATATGTATATATATATATATATATATATATATATATATATATATATATATTTATATATCTAAAATTAACCGCACTAAAAAAAATTGAACGAAGAGAAGAAATTTTAACTAAGAAATGAATTTCGTGACAGTAACAGCATTCAAAAAAATAGTAAATCACACCAACAACTCATGTAGTACTTTAACGCTTTCATCTTATTTATTATCAAGACTTCTTCAGAAAGACATATTTCATAACTATGAGCAACCATGATTGTATTTAAAGGAAGTGAAAATGGTTGCTCATAGTTATGAAACATGTCTTTCTGAAGAAGTCTTGATAATAAATAAAACGAAAGCGCTAAAGTACTACATGAGTTGTTGGTGTGATTTACTATTTTTTGAATGCTGTTGCTGTAACAAAGTTAATTTCTTAGTATATATATATATATATATATATATATATATATATATATATATATATATACATATATATACACACACACACACACATATATATATATATATATATATAGCTAGATATATATATATATATATATATATATATATATATACATATATATATGTATATGAAGAAAGAAAGACGTAACAATAAAGCATACAAAAAGAATGAGAAGGGAATCAAAAGCAACCCCAGCATTATATAACACTGTCAGCGTATGTCATATCCAGCTAGGCAGGAGTGAGCAAAGCACTGCTACTCACACCAGAGGCAGGATATTATCAGTGGGAGTAACATTGTTGATTTGCTAAGTCTACTTTACACACAGAGGGTAGTCCTTGGTGGGAATACCCAAAAATTGATTGACCATTTGGCCATCCGACCATTACACAAGCAAGGGCAGGTATGTTCAAGGACTAAATGGTGGGAGAGCCTGAGAATACATGGGTTGGGACAACATACGTGTAGGGCCCCTAACGCTCGGGAGAAGGCATGGCTGCAATAACAAGTGGACAATGGATGGTATGCATGTATTTTGAACACGGGTGGGGTGCTAGAACTGTGGGTATGAAATTATGGAGCCAGGTGTGCCAGGGTTGGATGGGTTGGTTCTAATTGGACTGCCCCGTGGAGGTCAGCAAGTTCGTTATAAGTATATATGCATACACACATGCAGACATCAATATGTAGAAGTACATTCGATGTAACACATTCATTCCATTTGCAGACATAAATAACATCAATGTGTCCTTACAAACTTTGACAGTAGATAGAATAATAGGTTGTGCAGAAGAGGGAAGGGATGAAACTTCCAAAATGCAGAATTGGGTACAATGTCCGAAGTCAGTGCTGTGTTGAAAATAATCAAATGTGAGGACTTTCCCACACATGGAATCATTTCTGTGATCTGCCTGCTACGGCAATGCCAATTACTAAACCGGTCTATTTGTAAAAGAAATACGCCAAACACATACATAATTGGGCTCTCATGTGTAATGTGTGCATTACCACATAGTCATACTTATTCATTTATTGTACTGTCATGTTAACGGGAGTAAGGATGTAAAGAAGTATAAAGTCTAATCTTGACATAAACACATGCGTGTCCCATGAGGGACAACCCAAAAATTGCGAATAGTATTCTTTTGGTCACTCATGTCTCCAATGTTTGTGGACTAAACATTTGAGAGTTCTGAGGATACGTGGAGCGAGTCAACCAATGGGATGGGTCTATAGGAGTAGGGAGTGGCCAGTGTGTAGTGGTATGGATACACCGAGAATCAGACTGGAGAATGGATGACTGCAGTGTTAGGGAGGTGTTGGTGTGTGTGTTTGGGGAACCAGGAGCCATGAGTATATGGGTATATATGCAAATGAAGTAGTACAGCAATAGTGTATTGGCTAGAGCAACCGCCTAATGAACAGATAATCCCATACAGAATCCCACTGTATCACATACCATATACCATCAGTAATCTGTACATGAACATATTTTGACATCTGTCCGCTGTATAACCTGCAAAATATCAATTAAAAGTTAACTGGAGTGAAGTGTCAGTGTCATAATGAATAAGGCACTAGTAAGCAGGTCAAGCATATATAAACACAAGTAAGCATGTGTAAGTGCATTTGCACGGGGTATATTTTGCTTTACAGACACACACTGACATATTATATATATATATATATATATATATATATATATATATATATATATATAGCTATATATAAATATATATATATATATATATATATATATATATATATATATATATATATATATATATATATATATATATATATATATAAATATGTGTGTGTGTGTGTGTGTGTGTGTGTGTGTGTGTGTTTGTGTGTGTGTGTGTGTGTGTGTAGATATACACAGATATACAGCTATGATAGGAAACAGCATAGAAGAATGACATATGTTTACAGGCTATGCCAATGGAAGTGAGGAGCCCAAGCAAGAAACATGAAATGCGTAGCATGACCTTCCACCCCCCCAGCTGGGCACGGGAAAGATACACACAAACAGTGTAAAGAGTCCACTGCTCCTCAGACCACAGGCAGGATACAACCGGGGGAGGTACACAGTGCACCCGTGAATTCTAATCTTGGAACACAGACAAGAACGTCCCTTGTGGGACACCCCATAAATTGGCAAGACCAAAAGAAGGTGACAGACTGAACATTCTGGTTGGGGTATATACATACTTGGAATACAAGGTTGGGAAACCCTGATGACCCATGGGCTGAGACAATTGTATGAAATGGGACCTGAGAAGTGGAGAGTGGGCAGTGTGTAGTGGTGTGTCCAGAACAAACCAGGACCCAGAGCAAGGATGGATGCTGTTGAGGAGGTGCGGGTGGGGGAACTATGGGTAACTACATATGGGTCTAGGTGTGCAGGTGTTGGCTGATGTGGGCCTACATGGACAGCCCTGGGGATGTAAGCGAATGTGTTCATTGGGCAGAGGCTTCGCCCAACGAGCAGCCACACCCACTATGAGTCCCACTGCAGCAAAGTGTAATCTATATGGCAAGGAATGGAATAACCAGATGTAGACGTATATATATATATATATATATATATATATATATATATATATATATATATATATATATATATATATATATATATATATATATATAGATAGGTATGTGTGTGTATATCTACCCATGGTGACATAGAGATAAGCCTCTCCCTCTCCGTAGTACAAATGTATACATACAGAGATAGAATACAGATACATACCCAAATATAAATATATAAATAGGTACATATGCAGACACCCATAGACCCATATGTTGTGATATATATATATATATATATATATATACATATATATATATATATATATATATATATATATATATATATATCTATATATATACATATATATATATATATATATATATATATATATATATATATATATATATATATATATATATATATATATATATATATAGACAGCAAAATATAAATATACATGTATGCATACATATACAGATATATATGTATATAGTAATGTAAAGATATATATCTATATATATATGTGACTGTAAATATACACATGTATATAGCTAGGATATGATACAGCAGTTATGAGTAACATATGTTCACAGGCCGTGCATATGGGAGTGAGGGGTCCAATAAACAAATATGCAACAAGTAGCATCAACCCCCCCATCCCCCCAGCTAGGCCGGTGAGACATACAGACACACAATAAAGGTAAACACACCACTGCTTCACAGACCACCGGCAGGATACTACCAGTGGGAGAGACCTGCTAGGTCTAATCTTGAAACATAGACATCAATGTCCCTTGTGGGCCACCAAAAATTAATGATCAGAGGCAGTCCCGGTAATGACTTATCAAACTAGGCTATAGATGTACACGGACAAGTAGGTTGTACAAGCCTGATAACCCATGGGTCGACACAACTTACGATATGTGTCCAGACACTGGGAGAGTGGGCAGTGTGTAGTGGTGTGTTTATACCCCACCTGCACCCACAGTAAGGATGAGTGCTGTAGAGGAGTGGCAGGTGGGGGAACTATGGGTATGCAATTATGGGCCTAGGCGTACAGGTGTTGGCTGGTGTAGTCATATTAGGATTGCCCTGGGGATGTAAGTAATATTCCGAAATGGGCATAGCTGTCGCCCATACATCTCAACCCCTAAGAGCACATCCACTGGACAGGACATAAACCATTGGGGGAACAAATAGGGACCATACCTCTGAACTGTCCCTGATTTCCAAAGTCGTCCCTGATTTTGACTCAGTTTCTAACTCTGTTCCACTTAATCCCTCCTAAAATTAGTGACATTTGGAGGAAAGGTGGTGAATTACACATAATGAATAACGACAATTAAGAGTTATAAACATCATTTACCTCAGAAAATGTGTATGAATTCATATGCTCTGAGTCTGTCAATGTGTCAGGTTAATAGCACCAATAATTTAAATGTGTCCCTGATGTTGTTATGCCGTGTCCCTGATTCAGTTTGTATTTTTCCCCTATTGTATGAGAGGTCTGATAGGGACAGAAAGCACATATTCCACTGACAACCTTAGAAAGATGATATAATATTAGGTATGCAGTAGCATGATTCGGCTGAAGGATGTGGGTTCCAAAACCCAATTACTTGTTTGTATTGAAGAGTGTCAGTTCCCATGTATTAGCCAGATGAGTGCAGATTGTAAGAGGAACACACCAATAATATGAATCAAACTGTGGACAGGCCACGGATTCTGTACAGTCGAACGGTATGCTATCGCCTATTGGGCAGCCATTCCCGATACTGCAGGCATGTAATCTGATGTAATAGGCATCACAAGGTAATATCGTAGTCCTTACTCCCACCCACAGGTGTGAGTGTCAGATGCAAACACCAAATGCAGTGCATTTGCAAGTGCAGGAGCAAGAGGGTGTAAGCCTGTTTGGCTGCCAGTATGCGAGCATTACACTGGTAAAGCAATGTAGAGGCTAACTGAGTGTAAGAAACTGTAACCAAAAGTTAGCATTGCTTAGCACTGCACAAACCCATGCACACCCACTCACAACTGCTTTAATGTGCCTTAATCACTCTGTATCCAAAGGCCTTGTTCTACCCAGCAACAAAATAAACGGCTTCTGCAAGACTAGAAACCAGGACCCTGCACACACAGCTATTATGATTTACCACTAATCCATGGCAGATATACAGAACTCGGACCTTATCACAAACAGATCATCCAGCATAGTCATTCAACAGTATAGGAAATGTATTCCATCATGTAGATGTATGTGTGAGTGTTTCTGTCCAGCATATAGATACATACATATATATAGATATATCAGGAACATCACATGTGACAACAAAGCATTACAAAGGAATGAAAAAGGAAACACCAGCAATGCCTGTATTATGTAGTGATGTTGTCCTATGTAATATCAAGACTCCCTCAGACAGACATGTGTCATTCATACACACAAACATTTGTACATTGGCCATATACATTACTCTGTGCATGTTATTTACATTAACACAACAGTTCCTGTCCAATCATTATGTGAGAACAGTACTCTTGCAAGGTGTTGTGTGTGACATCATCATCATGATAAAGGTAAATGGAGAAACCATAGGGGGACCGGTAGTGTTGTGTGTACAATGGGGTCATCCGCATCACATGTACCTGGAACATTTAGGAGTCATGTGCATACTAGGATTGTGCACCTTTGAGACAGGGGTGAGGACAACTGGAGTATGTTGTGATGCATATTAAAAGGGTTATATGTGTCCAGTGCACACGTGTGTGAAATGGACAGCTATGTATGGGGCAAATGTTGTTCTAGGAACCAATTGGCCTTTTGTTTCCATAGGGTGAGAGTGGGATGTAGGGGAAGGAAAGTAGGTATGCTAGTGGAGGATAGGTAGGGTAGGATGACAGACAAGACAGCATACAGGGTCGGTATATGACACATGTGGGAGGATACACCTCAGATGGGGAAGGGTGTTCAGCAGGCACAAGCCCTTGAGCCCCAGATGCAAACAGTGGGAGGGGGGGTTGCCAGCCATGGGCAGCCACCACTGCACCAAAACAGCTGCAAAGGTGGCAATGCTGGGGGCTGTCTAGGAAGGGCAGACTCACCCTGTAAATGTGACACTCTGCCCTTGAGCTGGTGTATCTGGCCTCGAAACCCCTTATTGAGCCCCCTACCCACCACATCTGGGACTGTACGACAGCAGGCATGATCCTGTCTGGACCTGATCCCAGGGGGGAAAAGCCCCATCCTCAGTGGTGGTACCACCAGAAGGTGGTGCAGAGCCAACAGAGGTGGAGGTCCAAGACTGGGGTCCAGATGTGCTGGTGCCCGGTGCCATGGCCAGCTGAAGTCGAACAGGAGGTTCTGCCGGTACCTCCAAACCCATACAGCCTATGGTGTTGCAGTTTAAACACAGATATGGCTTAGTAATAGTCAACAGTATTCAGGATTACTTATAACAGCATGAATAGATATGACCATCAACACAACACAACAGATGGTATACATTTGCAGAGGGAGCACAACACATGCATATATACTGCATGACATCTGTACAAAGTGTAGAAGACTTGTGACTGCAGCTACGAACAGTGGCCCTTTAATGGCATGTCACTGAGAGCCTCAGTCAGTGTCTGTCATACCACTGTTTCATGTGACATATGTCCAGTCAGGGATGCGATGACAGTAACTCATCACTATCACCATGTACTGGCTGCAATCCTCACACTATGCTCCTGCTGTTCACAGATGTGTGTTTAGTGAGTAACACAGGAAACAAATGGTTCCACACACTGACCAGTCCACAGATGGCCCCGACAGATGGGGGTCCCTCACAAACAGAGCACTCTCTTGTCAGTTTTAAAACATGCAGAATAGCCATTACCACACACAACTTGTTAAAAAGGCAGTAGTCTCATGAAGCATAGCTACACTTACATGCTGTAGTCATGTCTGGCACATCACCCTCCTGTCTTTAGGCTATTTCTCACTGTGTATGTTTGACGAACATCCAGATATCATCTGTGATGCCGTTTACTAAACACCAGATTCAGGTACCACTCACAGCGACTGTCATGGGCAAACACCAACATGATGTTCCTAGATATTGTACTGTGTTTCCATGCGATTGGCTATGGGAACATCACCACAGCTGTTCCACATGCAATCAGCTAGAGGAGGACTGCAATATGTGCAGAGGCCATCACCTGATCATGACCATCACTTACAAAGCACAAGCTGCTGCTGAACAGGTGTACACCTCCACATCCACCAGAGAGTGTGTGGGAGGGACAGACAGAGGCAAAGTACATCAGAGAAGGGCTTGAAGACTAAAACCTAAGCATCGTCTGTCACATACCTACCAGTACATGGGTTCAAACCCCTGACTGATTAGTCATTACTATTACAAGTGCATGCAGTTACTCCATGTGTCACAAAGCTGACATGTCAGTGTGCTGTAAGAACATATATGTGTTTTGGTGAGCAACATCTGCAACAGAGATATAGTAGACATACATTAGGTGTAGCACACATGGCTGTCCACATGAACGGATGTCATTGTCAACACAACCACACTCTCTAATGGACTCACATTGACACTCTTTGCCAGGCCCACAAATACACTCCCAAACTACTTAGTTTGCCACACTGCAGTAATGCACAGGTACTACATGCACCACAGGGGATATCCGGAGGTTCTGTGGGATAGGGCATGTGAACATGTTTGACATCTGTCGGTATGCCAATGGGAGTTATACTGAGTGTGACTGTGGTTGGGAGCATCATACCCCACATGCAGACACAAGGTGCAAGTACTGACATGCATGTGTGCATTGCTTCATGGGTGTGTAGTGGTTGGCAGTGCAAGATGGCTGTACAAGGCTGGGTGAGGGGTAATCCTTGGCATCACGCCACCCAACAATGGTGTGCAGTGTGGTACATGGGTGTAATGTCTGCAATGTCCCACACAGATGGGTATTGTATGAACTGTCCTGACATCCTGGTTACCATTGTGTATGGCCATAGCTTTGTAATGCATGCCATGTCTGTGTTTGATAGTCATTGACATGGACATTGCCTGGGATGTGCATGTCCCACAATAATGAACAGTGACATGTACAGGTGTACCTGGTTTGGCTGGCACATATTGTGTACACAGACTGTTATACTCCGATATGCCAATACTGGCCTGGTTTGGCAGAACCTGCTTATAGTCAGCAGGTTGACCCTGCACCTGCATTGATAGCATGATACAGGTATTCCCTGGTGTCAGTAGCATTGGTCCATACAGGGTACATGGGTAAGGCATTGTATGGCCTCTGTGGATCACATTTGATGGCACCACATATGTTGCAGGCATCCAGTCGGGAACATAGGGAAGGCACATTGTCCACAATTATGTGCCTATTTTACTACTGTACAGGGTGCCATGCCCTCTGCAGCCCACTGCAATCACACCCTGCCTACTATCTGTCATCAATGTGCAGGGTACTAGCAACATAGCGGGATATTCTAGGCAAGTGTATTTGTATATGACACTTGAGTTCAAGATGTATTCCAGGTAATAGTAGAGTTGCATACTTTGTTCAACAGGCCTTTTGCCAGATGGCTTGCCAACACAGTCCCTTGACTGACTGACATTTGTACTCCTCGTGAGATGGACATTGTGACATATAAGATGGACACCATATAGAAAAACTACAAAATCCACTCCCCAACATGTCCAGTGGTTAGACACTCACAGCTCTGACTGTCAAACACATTCACATACCTGCCATGCCCTGGAATAGAACCCTACCTAACTAGTGTATCACACTACAGCATTATGCAGTTACAGCACGCTATGGAGATTATTGGGTTATAGCAATCCCAGAGGTGTATGTCTAGGTGGGTGACATCAGTAGGATTGCCAAAGGTGGTCATGAGAATTGTAAAGAGTGTGCATACTCGGCATTGTTACTTTCTCAGGCAGACAGACAGACACACACACAGGTGGTTTCTCTTGGAATTGAGCCCCTACCTAATTAGTTTATCACACTACAGCAATACACAGTTACAGCATGTAGTACGGAGAATACTGGGTTAAAGCAGTCCTAGAGGTGTATTCCTAGGTGGATGACATCAGCAGGATTGCCAAAGGTGGTCATGTGAATTGTAAAGAGTGTGTATACCCTAAAAAGCATCGTTCTTGTCTCAAGCAGGCAGACTCACACACACACAGTTGACCTACTCTTGGAATAGAACTCCTACCTAACTAGCTTTTCACATTACAGCAATACACAGTTACAGCACGTGCTACAGAGAATACTGGATGAAAGTCATCATAAACATGTATTTCTAGGTGGGTGACATCAGCAGGATTGCCAAAGGTGGTCATATGGGTTGTAAAGAGTGTGCATATTCTAAAAGCATCATTTCTTTCACAGGCAGACACACACACACACACACACACACACACACACACACACACACACACACACACACACACACACAGTTGACCTGTCTGGGATTAGAACACCTACCAAACTAGTTTAACACCCTACAACATTACGCAGTTACAGCACATGATACAGAGATTACTGGGTTACAGCAGTCCCAGAGGTGTATTTGTAGGTGGGTGATATCAGCAGGATTGCCAGAGAAGGGCCTTTCAAATATATTGCGGGTTGTACATGTCTGTTACTTGCGTGTACCCGCTGCTTACTGTCATGAAAACACATTTACACCTGCTTAAAAGTGTCTTATGCAGTCCTTATTGATAGTATCAACAAGGCTTGCAGGTCTTGAACGCTGGGCCATGCACACTGAGGTCACTGGACGTACCACTAAGCCATCTGAGTTATACACATGTTGCATGGAGTCTATAATGCACATCCTACTACAGGTATTCCACAGTACTGAAAACAAATGGGACAGTCCCTTTGTGTACATATGTACAGTACCCTTGAATGTACTGTACTGTACTCTGTGAAACAACAAAGACAAGTCTACATATGTACAACTGTCATAATTACACCCACACACACACACACACACATATATATATATATATATATATATATATATATATATATATATATATATATATATATATATATACACACACACACCTATGGGATGTGTACACACACACACACACACACACACACACACACACACACACACACACACATATATATATATATATATATATATATATATATATATATATATATATACACACACACACACACACACACACACACACACACACACGTCTCAATGCTCTTTGTGACACAGAAGGGTTTCAAAGGAACTGACGTGTACACAAAACAGAGGCATCTCTTGTGTTATAACATTTAAATCATAAGCAGTTCACCAGAGAAGGGATGGTTGTTGTGTATGTGGAGTTTGGGGTGGGGAATGATGGCCAATGTAATCTACCCCGGGGATTATGGAGTTAGGGTGGGGGAATGATGGGTATGGACCTACACCCCTGCGACCACTTCTGTGTCACTGCTCAACAGTGGCACAGGAAAATAACATACCCAACTGTAGTCATGCTTGACTGTGTATTCTTTACCATTCCTAACTATGTAATACTATGTAGACACCAGTCACCTTAGATGGCTACCGTGGTGTGCTAAAAGACATTACACATGTGTATGCCTGGCTACAGGGTAGTCACACACACAAACACGCACACACTTGCCAGTATTGTGCATACACATCTTGCCTCTGTAAAAGTAACTAGTACAGTGGTATGCAGTTGGGGTATGTGCCACAGAACACATACAATTACATTTACTGATTCCACATCTGAGTTGGGTGACATCACAGGACCGATTACTTGCAGTGCAGAGAGGGGAAGAGAGAGGTTTAATGGCTGACAAGGATAAAGGCCAGTGCAAAAGGAGGTATCTCTTTGGAATGCAGCAAAACCTGCTGCCATGACAGGATGCAGACACAAATACACACACACAACCACACTCAGCCATTTGCTGACACACACACTCAGGCAGTTGCTGAGACACACACAAACACATGCACACAGTTACCAGTGGTGGGATCAGAGCTCCTGCCTATCTAAAGATCACTATTACAGTACTACACAGTTACGAGATGCACCACAGAGATTACACATTTCAAGGCAGTCAGACTGCCCTTATACAATTGAGGGCAACAACAGGGAGACCGACAGTCCCGAAGTACATAGCTGTAGACCTGTGTGTTTAAAGTAGGTGTCCATTACAACCTGTATGCACAAACAAGACACATCATCCACAGGTAGTCTTGAGAGGTAAAGTTGTAGCAAAACAGGAACCTGGACTGAAGTATGGCCATCTGCGGAATGGACAACTACTATCACTGTACAGGGTTACAGTAGGCATGCTCATACACTTAGTAGCACAGGGTGGTGTGGGATGCACTATGACTACAACTACACAAGGTTATACTGGGCATGCTCATACATTTAGTAACAAAGGGCTTGTTGGATGCACTGACTCAAATTACACAAGGTGGCAGTGGATACACTCATACACTTAGTAGCACAGGGCTGTTTGGGGTGCACTCCGATTCTAGCCACTGAAGGCCACAGTGTGCATGCTCAACCACTTACATGTACAGAACACATTGTAATGGACTCCTATTGTAAACGCACAGGTTTACATCTAGGTACATCTTACCTGTCAGTATATATGCACATCATACTGGTTTACTACCTGATACCTGTATGTGGCCTGTAAGTGATATATCTGTGTCTGTGCTGTGTGATACACATGCATACATGTACATGAAGTACTGACATATATATGTTACGTATACACATTCATGCATGTGTGGACGTGGCAGACAATAGGTTACCTGGGTCGTACAGGTGGATGCTACCTGCAGCACATGTCACAGACCTTGCTGCCCTGAAAGGCATACAGTGATACCAGGTTGTGGACAGTGGCATTATACGTAGAACAGTGGCATGTGCAAGCATAATGTGTGAGCCACCTTGTGTAATGATACTGAGGTACAGGTGTTAAGATGACCTCTTCTGGCTGTTTTAGTAGCTGTCTTTATCAGCAGGACTGCTGCCCTAAGTATATCTCACATTGGTCATATACACATGTTCTGCCGCTGTCCGCCACCTTACATGGGTCATTTTCTACCAAGCACATTAATGCCATGCACAGCGATGCCATGGTATGGGTGGCAATTGCTAGACTGCAACAATGAGCCAATGTCCTGCTGTTATTATGAGGTTGTCCAGTGTCTGTCATTCTGGGCTGTCATGACCGAATGACGAGCTTTCAACACAGAGATCATGCATCCATGTTACACATATGTGTGGATAATACCTAGGTCGCATTTACCCATATAGCTGCATTCCAAGGCAAATGTCCTACACACAGAAGTAACACCCTGACACCTACATGACAATTGCATTGGATGCTTATGCTAACCCATCCTAGATGTGTTGCTTTAGTAATCCATTTGATCAATGTAGAACCTACAATGGGGAATACTGACATCTGTGCAGTGAGGAACACCTGGCTGAAAGCTCTGTAGTGTACAATTGCACTGCTACCATATAACTCAGATCCAGACATGTGGGCCATAACAGTGGTATAGACCATTCTAGGTGGTGGTGTACACATATCCATAAAGGCTACTCACATATAAAGACCACTACTCTGACATAATGCATCACAGATGATTCAGTTACAGGTGACAGTGGCAAATGCTGCATTCTCGGTTGTATCCTCATATACATCCACCACCTTGTTCTAAGACTACCCACACACATCTATATATGGTATGACATAGTATGGTAAACCACCAGATAACCCTTGACTGGTGGACTGTACCTTGGCCTACATCAACTGTGCAAAGTACCCATGTACAGACACAGCTGCATAATGTGTTATGCAATGCAATAATACCACTGTTTGTAACCAGCACAGTTGTACACATACCAGGGTCCCTTGGATGTTGTCAGCATTAACACGGTCAACTGTTGCTGTACACCAGTAAACAACACCCTCATGGTTGGATATGACCTAACTGTACCTGCCCCGGGTATGTACATCCCACACTCATACAACATAAATTACATTACCATAGCTTTCATTTACCTTTCTACGTACAGGTGGCTACAGTCATTACACACATGCACATTGGAGATAGCATGCTAACAGTACATTACAGTACAGTGGGATTCCGGAACTGGCTAAGGCTCTTGCTGCCCCTATAGTGCCTTTTTTAGGCAAGGTTCAAATAACAAATTCACCACCATAACAGGAACAGGCAAGCAAAAACTGAGAGTAATGCTACTCAATGTTAGAAGTCTAAATCTCAAAATGCATTCACTCGAGGCACTCCTTAAAATGGAGAACATCGATATCTGTGCAGTGACTGAGACCTGGTTCAAGGCTCCAGAGAGCACTCCTGCACTACCAGGCTATAACTCATACCACACTTTTCAGCCACGTAACCTGGACCGAAACACCAAAGGCGGAGGTGTGTCCATATTCATTAAGGATATCCACACCTCCAGGCTAGTTGCTCAGCATAATGCATCCGAGGTTACCCAAGTGCAACTAACTCTGGGCAAAACTGCAACCAAATTGTAGATTGCTACAGATCCCCCACCATGCCCCAGGATTCCCACTCCTCTTTTCTTGATGTACTGGAAAATATTAGGGTTCAACCAAACACCCTAATAACGGGCGACTTCAACTACCCCACCATTAACTGGGGAAACTACTCGTGTACCAACTCCTTAGCTCAATGCTTTCTGGAATTCATAAACTCCAATGCCCTGGATCAACTTATCCACACCTGCAGCAGGGCATCAATATCCTAGACCTAATCATTACCAACATGAGTGACCAGTGTTCCACACCTGAAGTCAACTCCTCGTTGGTCCGATCTGACCATAAGCTAATCACCCTTGATATCCACATCCCGCACCCACCCCCATTAAGGAAACCACAGTAAAACATTTCTCCAAAGCCAACATTATGCTTCTTAAGACAGAAGTGTTGAACTTAATGACACCCATGCAGATGGACAATACAGTTACAAATGCTGAATCCTACACAAATGCATTCTATAAGCACTTACATGAGTGCATGGATCATGCTATCCCAAACAAAACCAAGACGCTATTCTCCAAAAAAAGGAAGCCAATCTGGTGGTCCCCTGCCATAAACAAACTGTACAACAGAAGGCAGAAACTATTGCAAAAGAGAGTAAAATCCTATGAGTGGAGGAGCTCCCTGGTCAGCCTCAGTAAGAAGTTAAGATCCCTTATAAGATCCTCCAAAGCTAGCTATGAAAACAAAATCACCACTAATTCCAAGGACAACCACAAAGCATTCTATAGCTATGTCAAGAATCTCACTGGCAACACCCAGATCTGCTCTGAGTTACAGCACAAAGGTACGAAAATTACAGAAACAACTGATATTGCCAACATCCTGGTAGATAGGTTCAGTGCTAACTTTACCCCACTCTCACCCCTTAAAGGGCCCATATCTATACAGGAAGAATGCAGAGTCCCTGTAATCATAACTATGCAGGTAAAAGCTGCACTCTCTAAAGCCAAAAACACAGCATCAATGGAATTGGACAACATCCCAGGCTGTGTTTTACACGAACATCAAAACAAACTGGTTCCCCACTTAAGCACCATGTCCAATAATAGCCTCTCATCAGGCTTTGTGCCCACTGAATGGCACACAGCAACAGTTATCTCACTCCACAAAGGGGGAGCCACGACTGATACCGGGAACTATTGACCTATTAGCCTGACGAGCCTGGTCTGCATGGCCATGGAACGTATCATCATGGAACTCATAAATAAAGACATTAGTAACCTCCAAACTCTGGATACCACCCAGTTCAGGTTTGTGAAAGGCAGATCATGCCTCCTGAACCTGATCAACTTCCTTGAGGCAGTCACCAAAGCCGTAGATGAGGGTAAGATGGTTCACACAACCTATCTAAACCTCGCCAAGGCTTTTGACACCATCCCCCATTCTGGAATTATAGCTAAACTCACTAAACTAGGTATAAATCCCTACGTCACAAGATGGGTTACCAACTGGCTCACTGACAGAACCCACATTGTAAAAGTTTCAGACTCCAAATCTGACCTCAAAGCAGTGACAAGTGGAGTACCACAGGGTTCCATCCTGGGACCTCTCCTGTTTGGTATCTACTTCTCTGAAGTACAGGATAACACAGAAGGGCTCTGGCTAATGAAGTTCACAAATCACTGCAAACTAGGAGCCATAGTCAATGTGGACATCCTACAGAAGGGCCTCGCTGAGACAGATTCCTGGTGTCAGAGCCATGGCCTCAAGCTCAATGCCAAAAAGTGCAGTGTCGTCCTCTGGTAAAAACTCTGTACCCATGAACTACCACATAGGCAGCAATCTACTTAACACTGAATGCGTGATAAGTGACCTTGGGATCCAGGTGGACAATAGTCTCTCCTTTGATAGTCACATCACCACAGTAGTCAGGAAGACCTTATGCATGGCACACCTCATCATAAAAGGGTTCTCATCCAGGAAAAAAGAGGTCATTGTTCCCCTCTACTTGACACTCATTAGACCCATTATAGAGTACAATGCCCCTTTTAGAATGTACCTCACAAGACATCTGCAGCAGCTGGAAAGGCCACAGAAGTACCTCACAAAGTGGATTACTGGCCTCAAACAAATGCCCTACACTAACCGCCTCAAAAAACTCCAGCTTTATTCCATAGCATATCGCCTACTCTGAGGTGATCTCTGCCTAACATATAAAGCTATGTCAAACCCAGAGCTGTTGGACATGCAACACCTAAAGAAATCCCAATCCCTCCAAGCTATACACTCTAGGGACCTAAACCTTGTCACCACAATAAACAGGACATGCTGGAGGGATAGATTCCTGTCCCAGAGACTTCCCAAACTTTGGAACAGGCTACCCATCTATGTCAAGCAAAGTTCTTTATTAGCGCTCTTCAAGAAAAATCTTGATGAGTGGATGGGAAACAGGAAATACACCCTGGGGATCACTTCTGCATCTCTGCTTGACAGTGGCACAGGAAAATAACTTCCTTGGGTGGTGTAATCCAGGGAACCTTGTTGGCTAGGCTTACGTATGCCCTTGGGCCGATCACCTAGTACCTACCTATGAAGCTACAAAACAACGACAGTAAAATCACCTAGGCTAGCATCCTGTTTGAATGCAGGTAACACTCAACAAAGGTCCATGAAGACGAAGGAGCTTTCTTAAAAAGAATGTAATGGAAAAAAGATTAAAAACAAAACAAAAATAAAGTCCCTTTCTTTCAATAAACGATAAGCGCTTTCAAATTATTCTTCCTCAGATCATAGTAAGACATGGGACAGTCATTTGCTTAAATAAAACATAACAGTAATTGGTCATCCAATACAGGTATGGTAAATGTGGTTCCATCTATTTTACATAGCTCGAGCCAATGACATTCACTTATTCGTGACACACCTCCTATCCATTTTGAGAATCAAAACCCTATTTTGAATGTAAATTAGCTGTTATGACTAGCCAATTGGGGCTGTCAAAATGCAACAATGGCCAATCACAATGCAGTTCAATAGCAATTTCATGCTGTTTCACTAAATCAGCTTGAGTGCTGGCATAATGACATAAGTGTTAATGTTATTATTGTGTCTTAAAAGAATCTAAAAACAGGACCAAATCCCCAGTCATATTTCTCTTCAAGTCAGTTGAAAAGGAAAATTGTGAAATATAAATAATCAATCGGATCTCTTAAAACGCAAAAATCGCCAATCACATTCAGTGTAAAATAATCAGTTCATGCAGTGTGACAAAATCAACACAAGCGAGTCTTTCAGTCTCATTCAATTTTAATTTGGTCCTGTTTTTAGATTCTTTTAAGACACAATAAAAACATTAACGCTTATGTCATTATGCCAGCACTCAAGCTGATTTAGTGAAACAGCATGAAATTGCTATTGAACAGCATTGTGATTGGCCATTGTCGCATTTTGAGAGCCCCAATTGGCTATTCATAACAGCTAATTTACATTCAAAATAGGGTTTTGATTCTCAAAGTGGATAGGAGGTGTGTCACGAATAAGTGAATGTCATTGGCTCTAGCTATGTAAAATAGATGGAATGATCTTAAAAGTGACTGGTCTAAACCACATTCACCATATCTGTATTGGATGACCAATTACTGTTATATTTTATTTAACCAAATGACTGTCCCATGTCTTACTACGATCTGAGGAAGAATAATTCGAAAGCGCTTATCGTTTATTGAAAGAAAGGGACTTTATTTTTGTTTTGTTTTTAATCTTTTTTCCATTAAATTCTTTTTAAGAAAACTCCTTCGTCTTCATGGACCTTTTTGAGTGTTACCTGCATTCAAACAGGATGCTAGCCTTGGTGAATTTACTGTCATTGTTTTGCTGCTACTTTTCTTTAGGCAGTTCACCGTAGCAGAGGGGAAATTTATATTTTTTTACATATGAAGCTATGAACCTATAAGGTTCGATATCTATCTTGACAGAGGTAATATCCCATCTCTACTGGTCACCCATGACACCTATCATACCATACAACACCCCATGTGGCATGTATGTCTTTAGAGATGTCCACCTAATGCAATGCCTACAAACATACCCAAATAACAGGACTATAGGACCATGACATGTACAGCCATGTGTGGCCACAGCTCCTACATATACCCCATGTCAGCAATTGCAAGCCATGCATGCTGTGTGCTGTCTCGACATTAGCCTTAGTACCACAATAGCCAGTACATGCTGAGGTGAGATGTTTACATGCCACAGACCTCGCACATGCTTGAATGAGTGTACTGCCTAGCTCTAACAGAGCACATTACTGGCACCCTTCCAGTACACATGAGGTGTGCATGGCAAATATGATGTGCTCACTGTTGACCATTACAGTGCCCTGGCTTCACCATGGCACTGTCAAGAAACAGTTTGTAGGAGCATGACATGGAATAATGCTGTGTGTGTCACGCTGATATGTGCTGTTGTAATATATGTACACTTGGCTACTCGGTGAAAGTGGTGGTATCCTACCAGTACAACATCCATTATGGTGTAATGCTCGGCTATGTTTCACACATGGCATGTGGAAGGTGTGGAATGTATTCTCTTGATCTGCTAGTGCACGTACTGATGTAGACCGCATATGTGTACATGTATTACTGTTTGTGTAGATTCCATGTGTGTGCAGTATCTGATGTCTGAAGGTGACTGTTGTCTTAGTACATCATGCTGTTGCAATACAGCCTCAACATTGCCAACTGTATATGGTGATATGCTCTAAGTACAGTAAGCCGTACATGAGGTATGGACAGATGTTTGGACATGACTACTAAGTGGTGGGGCTTCTTTGCAGATAAATGATTACTGAGGACAGCTCACTGGTGTGTTTCAACCAGTCCTATAATTCCCTGTGTACCTGCTAAGGTCAGGTTTTGTTAATTGAAGTGGAAGACAGACACTGTAGAATGCTGTAGGTGGCACTGAAGGCAAACCTCATGACACCTGTAACAGTAATACTTCCCCTGTGCATATATTGTGCATATATCAGCACAGTTGTCAAAGGAAAGAGTCAGTGAGCATTGTACCAGATGTGATAGTGCTGTACTTCTGTAGTACTTATCATGAGATAAGCAGGTGTTTGATTCACAGTACTGGCATGTGTGGGTGTGTGTCCATATATGTCACGTATGGTTGGGAATACATCCCACATGTTATCACTCTCCTGAACACTGTTGTTGTCACCAGTACAGGGTGAAGTGTAGAAAGAAAGGCATAGGCAGGTGGTTAAACCTCACACATGTAAAGTGTCAGTATGTGTGTGACATAGGTGTATATCATTATGAATGCCAGTGTGTGTGTGTGTGTGTGTGTGTGTGTGTGTGTGTGTGTGTGTGTGTGTGTGTGTGTGTGTGTGTATGGCTGTCCATGTGTATGGCTGTCCTGTTCCTGGAGTGAGGCTGTATTTTACCATAGTGAAATGTTAACGCCCCCTCCCCCCATCCACTCAAAGCAATCTAGCATCCTTGTTAATATCATCAATCATAGACGGGCATACTAACCGCCTGTTAACATGTACACCCTGGGGTGTGACCTGTTGTTACATAGCCTACTGATGAACCCCCCTTCCCACATACACTCACTGCACTGTAGTATCCCTGTCGATGTCCTCGATCTTAGGCCATTCCAACTACTTGTACATGTGTAATCTCTGTGGTGTGTCTTGTAATTGTGTAGTACTATAATGATGAAATGCACATAGGCAGGGGTTCTCATCCAAACACTGGCAACTGTGTGTGTGTGTGTGTGTGTGTGTGTGTGTGTGTGTGTGTGTGTGTGTGTGTGTGTGTGTGTGTGAGTGTGCAAGAGTGTGTGTTACTGTGTCTGTGAATCCCTGAGTGTGTGGGTGTGTCTGTGTTTGCATGCTTTCATGGCAGTGGGTATTACTGCTTCCCAGTGAGAAGCCACTATTTCCACTGGCCTTTACCCTTGTCATCCGGCATACCACTCTTTTACCCACTCCACGCTCCAGGTAACTATACCTGTGATGTCATCCACTATGGACATGATGGCTCTAAACACATTAGCTTACTACACACCTATCATGCTCTTGGATCATTAGAACAGTAAACATAATTGAAACATGGGAGAATATAACTGTGTTGTGGAAGCTACAAAGTGCATGCAGGTATAGTCATACTGACCTGTGGGTAGTCAACATGTACATATGGGACTCCCGTGAAAACCAACATCCCCCAGCACATGCAACTACACCTGAAAGTGGAAGGCAGAACGTCAAGATCAACATGCTGTTAGTGTTGTTACACATGATACATACTGTCAAACGTACAAAATGCATTCTAAAGCTACAGTACATGGTATGTCTGCTGCCTGTCAACACCACTCAACAATACTAATCTACAATTGTCTACCTAGTATGTTCACCCTGTGCATCAGACCATATGAACATGTCCCTGGACCGATGGTGTGGATGACAGGGATGTGGCACAGGCATCATCATATGCTCAGGGTGATAATGTTTGCCAGAGGCCTAGGCTGTGCCATTGGATGACATCATGCATGTGTGTTAGGGCCTGTGTTATCACTGGGCATGTGTGGATGTTATGCGTGTGTGTGTTGAGGTGCCCTACATTTGTTTCCAGTGTGTGTGTGTGTGTGTGCATGCACACAGGTCTGGCATGTGGCTGGCCTACACAGGGGTAATATTGACAGCTGCAGACTGTACAAAGAAGGTTTTACAGTTCACAGTGTCCGGCCATGTGACCTGCACCTGCCAGGGGTTGCAAGGGCACTACCAGGCAGAGGTCCAAATTGGGTACTGTCTGATGACACATGTCCACTAGAATTGTGTCCCTGTTGGGACCATCCAGGACCATGTGCACATAGCCTGCTGTATCCTGGTGTGGACTGCACAGCACCAGCTGCACTGCTGCTGCTACTGCTACTATGGGAGCGGGCATGTGCAGTAGCATGTTCATGTAGACCTTCAACAGGTGATGTAGCTGACCTACGTCCACTTGCCCGATGCCTCACTTCCACCAGATGTTCCAGCACAGACATTCCACTCTCGAGGATGGACATGCCACGGTCAAGGACTCCCACCATGTCACCCAATTGTCTATCCAAAACATCTGCAAGATGATGGTGAGCATTTGCAAGTGCCTGGATGTTGTCAGTTAATGAACAGACAGCAGCCCTCTGAAGCCTCAGACCTTCTCTGTTGTGCCATTCAGCACATGCCTGTGCCTTCATTACAGCCCAAAACATGCGTCTGGTGACTCCAGCTGATGTGCTTGGTCTCACAGGGGCATGTTGGCTAGTGGTCCTCCTATGAGCAGCACTGGGCACATGCCTGTGTTGGACATCACCAGTCTGTTAACTGGGATCATGGTGTACAGGCACACCTTCCATAGTCACCACACTTCCCTGTTCCATGCTACCACCTGCCAACTGTCCTTCCTCTATGGCTGGTGGTGATGGGGTATGTGCAGGCAGGGGAACTGTGTGCGAAGATGAGGGGGAGATAGGTGGAATGGCAACCAATGGCACAGATGCAGCCCCTGACAACCCTGCCTGTGCCTCAATCATAGTATCACCATCACTGCTAGAGTCTGCGGTGACACTAACATCAGGTGGACCGCAGGAGGGCAACGCACCTACATTAACACCTGTGAGGGGAAGACAAGAACTGTACATTACAAGTTATACCAGAAACACACAGACAGACAGACAGAGACACACACAGACAGACAGACACACACAGACACACACAGACAGACAGACACACAGACACACACACACAGACAGACAGACAGACAGACAGAGACACACACAGACACACACAGAGACACACAGAGACACACAGAGACAGAGACACACACACAGACACACACACGCTGACACACACACTGACACACACACAGATACATACACTGACACACACTGACGCACACTGACACACACTGACACACTGATACACACACTGAACCACACACTGACAAACACTGACACACACACTGACACACACACAGACACACACAGACACACACACTACATGCAGGTGATATGTCAGATGGCATTCAGCTTAGACAATTATAGTTTCAGCTTAGGCAATTATAGTGGTAGTTATCATACATCCCTGAGTTGCACACAACAGCATGCATGTGTTATAGCAGATGGCATGCACCTTACATAATTATAGTAGTGGTTAGCATACATACCTGTATTGCACCATTTGTGTTAGTAGCCTATGCACCATACCTGCAACACAATGCATGCACTTTGCACCGTTGCACTGCACTGCCATGATGTGTGCAACATACACCACATGTTAACAGACCATTGCTGACCTTTGTAGATCTGCCACTGATGCTTTGTGTTGGCCATCACCCCTATGTGTGAGGACATGAGCAGTAGGGTATGTCGACTGCATACTATGTTTGCCTGAGCCCTAGCTTGCATATCTCCCCCAAACCAGTGCATGTCTGTTCAACATTATTCCTCCTACCCATGAGCTGAGTGTAGACATTGTGCATGTGGCTGTACACACATGTTTGACATCGCTGTCCCTACTTAGCTATGGTGCCACAGACCAGCACAGGTTTACAGTACACCGACCTGTTGTGTGGCGTATGACCTTGGCAATCACATGTAGTATGACATGTCTTCTGCTGACATGTTGAATGACATGCATACATGTGTAACACAATGGTGTCCTTTCCAATCTACAGTATGGTAATGGTGTCCCAATGCAGGGACGTGTTATACTAACATGGGCCTTCAGCTGATGCAATGTTGTCTATCCACCCTACAAATATGCAGGGACATACTGCACATTGAGCGGATGTGCATAGCCATTGCAGGGCATCATGTGGCTTCAAAACTGTTATACAGTGTGAGCTACTGACACAGTTCATAGCCATGACTATGTTCACATACAATACATATCTAATCTAGAATGTGACCCACATCACTGAGGTGTATACACAATAAACCCTGATGTGGAATGTGTGACACAGGTCACAGAAGGGTATGCGGATGACACCCCTGCACATCTGCAACCATATTACTGATACCTGGCAACTATGCCCACATATGGCTAACTTACAAGTACTCTATGTCCCACATGCCATCTGTGTACCTCACACACATGAGGAGCAAGCATGACAGTGACGTCTAGCACCAGCAAGGTGAATGTACTGTATCTGTGGCTTGATATGGATGTATGTGTATGTTGTGCAACACATGTATGTATTTGGTTACTGTATAGGTGAATGCTTCCATGTCGTGACACACTCCAGATGTTCAATACATGTTATGTGGTGGTTTCATGTTATGTCTACACAAGCTGTGCACAGGCCTGTATGATGTTTAGTGTTTCACATCTGCAGTATGACTATTACACAAAGGCCATAATTGTATTATGTCGAGCCAATGTACAACAGGGTGTACACACATGTACATCACTTCTACTGTGTGTGTTGCTTCATGTCTCTGGCTATCCTTCATGGCCATGTGTACACATGTTCAGTCCAATGGTTGTGATGGCCATCTTATTTCACATGTCAGTGTTATCCCATATGACATACACCCATAGATGTCATATGCTCCACTGAGGACAGGGTTATGCAGACAAAGGGTGGTATGTATGGGATGTGAGCCATGTTTTGCAGGATAGTTGAGCAGTGTTGCAGTCACCCCACTACATGTCATGGACTTGTCTGATAGCACATGACATTGTGTGACATTCATAGCAAGTGTATACTCCACAAGGGTGTATCCTGTGGGCCGGGCATACTCCAGCTCCAACACATTTAGTGTGTGTGCACACATATGCTCTCTGTACTGTACTGTTCGTATTCCCAATGTGTAATGCTGATATGCAGTACCTGTCTCTACAGTGGAACACACCTTCACCATTGTATTCACTGTTATCCACACTTTTGGCAATGACAGTTTGGAAGGTTTAGTGTAGGTGTTTCATATAGTTTTCAATTGTTTCACATAGGTAAACATTGTGATGCATTGCATGTCTGACCAGTGTCCATTAACAGGACCACCATACATTATGTGTATGTGTGTTATGGCAGATAGCATGCAATTAATATGTTCCGTGCATTATCAAGCCTGGTAAATAATAACAATCTCACATGACACAGACTGCTGTCACTGCAAAATGCCAGAGGTACCTAAACAGGAGTGTCACAGAAGTAAGATCATTATCCACACCTGTGTGATAGCTACAGGGTGCAATGTCCATGTTAGCACATAAGCCAGTGCAATATACTATACTATGGAATATGCACATCTGTGCATACATAGAGTAGCAGACTATAGTATGTGGCATGTGTGCATACATGCCTTGCATATGATGTTACATTACATATTGTACAATAGCACATGTAACTATGTGATATATAGTTGTGTTTTATGTGCAGTAGTGACTTACCAGGCAACTCCAGGCTCAGTGGTTGAGAGACATCCACCTCCACAATACCAGCTAAAGCTTGTGGATGGAGATCTGCAGGTGTCCCAGGTTGGCCAGTAGCTCCTTGGAACGTGTGAGTGGGGGCTGGGTGAGTGGCCCCCACCTGTTGCACCATGTTCCCTGGTGATTGTATTAGCATGCTGTTTTTCCCATCTTATCAGGTCAGTGCAGTGTCAGCGCACCTGCTAATAGGTGCAATTGTGACCACCAACATCATTTACCCTCCTGCAGAGTTCCTCCCTCAGGGCATCTTGCTGCTGTGCATCCTGTGGCACATGGCTGAAGACAGTTGCATAGTTGTCGAAGAGGTATGGGATGAGGACCTCATCCTCCAAGCAACTGTATGGCAGCAGTCTGCTACATGGCATACCTGGAAGGCATAATGATGGAGACAAGTCACAGCAACTCACAGAGAAGTACAGCAGTATAGCTGAACATACATGTGTATCACATTTATTAAGATTACAAATATGTCTTTGTAAATCTACATGACACTAACACCACTGACATGTATAAGTCACACACATTTGACACCTACTGGTGATGTGATGTTATCTCCATATATGTGTGTGTCATGTGATGCCATTGCTCATACACCATGTGCATGTTGCCTTGACATGGGCATGTCTGTTTGCCTGTACTGGTGTCTTTACCTATCCGCATTTGCCTGGATTTGTTCACATTAATGCAATTAACATTAATGCTGTGTGTATGCCACATATATAGTCATACATAGCCATTAGGGACATGACCTGTGACCCTGCAGACTTGCAAGCATGTATGTGTTTTGCCATATACATCTATATGGCACTGTACAGCTGTGTAGCATCCTTCCACGTATTGCCTGTGTTGCACATGTGTATCACATGGGACAATAGCTAGCCTGATGGTATTTGCAGGGTTGGATATCAACTATAGCATGTATGGTCATAGTGGTCTAGTAGGCTATATGCCCTGGGCCATTTATGAGCCTAGGCAGACAGGTTACCCTAGCTGTAGGCAACAGACAGGTAAGTTTCAATGGCCAGTTCAAGCAGTGCCACAGAACTGATACATATGGTTACTGATATATTTGGCATGCGGTCATCCCACCATGTCACAGAGAGGGGCGATGTGCAGCTTCGCTGGACAGGGCTGCATAGTATGGCAAGAGTATGTTAAGTGTATGGGACAGGAATCTGTCAGGCATGTTGTGATCCTTGTACTAGGGTAGGCTGCATGCTACATAGTGCAGCTAGTGATTGTGAAGGGCACTGTAGGCCATCTACACATGGGCAATAACCCTTAAAGGAAATATGTGCTCTATTATGGGTCACATGGGTGTTGAGTATGGCTGAGCAGTTATCTCTATATTCCTGGATGGCACCCTGTCATGATTAGGGGTGCCACATACGACTACCTGTCTTTTGTGGTGACTTAACTATCAAAGGGAAGTTCTGTCCAGCTGCATCCCATACACACAGTTGCCATTATGTTGACTGCTGCCTAGGTGGTAGTTCATGGGTACATGGTTTGTAACAGAGGGGATGACAATGCAATACTTAACTGTCAGATTGTGGCCATACATCACACACCACACATCTGACACACTAAGGCCCTTCTATATGTTGAACCCAGCACACAATGAGTCAACTATTGCTCCTAGTTCATAGTCATTTGCAAACAGCAATAGGCTGATGCCTTCTGTGTTAGTCTATGTGGTATAGATAACAAAGAGGGGGAGTACCAGGAATGACCCCTGAATTACTGTGGCTGGCACTGGTTTGATGTGCTTGTGTTCATCAGACACCTTCTGTAGTGTGGGTTCTGCCAGCAGTCCAGTTGCCAACCACTCCTGTGACATCGGAATATACACCTAGTTTACTGAGTGTAGCTGGAACACAGTATGGGTGATGGTGTCCTATGACCTGGCAAGGTCATGATATGCAGTGTGAATCAAACCTACTGTCATCTACATCTGTACCGAGTACATCAATTACGTTGACCACAGTTCATGGCCATACAGACCAGACCCAGCAGGGTAGTTGCGCACTATATCCCATTATCAATGGTGTCTCCCCCTTTGTGGGGTGTGATAACTGTTGCTGTGCACCATTCAGTGTGTACACAGCCTGACATGGAGCTATGATTGAACATGATGTGTATGTGAATAGCTGAATGTTCTTACATTTGTGTAGGATATACCCTGGGATGGTGACAGGTCCCATGAAAGGTGTGTGTATGGCTTTAGAGAGTGCAGCTTGTACCTGCATAGTTGTTAGTACAGGGGCCCTGTAGTGTACATGGATATATTACCATGTGTACCTGTTGGAGTCAGGGGGGAGGTGGGAGTGGGTTTAGGTTCTCCATGACCCTATCTGGATGAATGGGTGCTATTTCTGTAGGTGCAGTATTTCCCATGCCATAGTGCTGTGCAGCATGGCAGGTCTTGTCATTGCCATTACGATTAATGACACTGCTACAGAATGCTCTGTGCTTGGCCTCATAATATGTGGCTGATTAGTTTCACAGTAGCTTTGTGTGGTTTTATATGGTGTATCTGCATCTTACTGAAGCTAACCAGGGATCACCTACACTCATGTGTGTTCACTCTTGCAACAGTTACTACCCTCCGTGGTACAGTTTAAAGCATGGTACCACCAGTTTGCCACTTGTTTGTGTTGGGTTGAATCCTGGTTCTGTTTCAATGACACAATCACTGCACATATGTGACTGCTTAAGGTTCATTTGTGTAGGATTCAGCATTTGCACATGCATTGTCCATCTGCATGGGTGCCCTGGCACTCACTACTCTGCTCTTAGGAAACATGACATTGGCATTGGAGACTAACTATGTATAGCATGCTGTTAGCCCTGTTTGTGTGACTACTGTGATCCAGATCAGTGGGGTCAATGGAATCCAACATGCATTGAGTGCAGGTGTTGGTACATGATGAGTCTTCCCAGTTCATAATGGAATAGTTGAGAGTAGCCATTATTATGGTTCTGTCTCAGACCTAATCTTCCCCATTACAGCACATTATGACAGTTGGAAAGTCCGCAGACTGGTGGGTGATCTGTCTCAAGGTGTATTTTGAATTCCACTTTGGCACAAAGGTAGTTGCTCAGCATAATGCATCTGATGTTATGCAAGTGCAATTAGCGTGGGGTTGTACATAACCTTCAGGAATATGGAAACACCTGTGGCCCGTGTGTTCCAATAAAGGATATTGGGTAAGAGGTGAGGTATGTGTTATAACATGGTCATTCAGGTGTGCTCTCCGGAGCGTTGAAACATGTCTCAGCCACTGCACAGATATGTTCTCCATGTTAGGGATTGACATATGTGTGTCCATATAGTGTTTCTGACATGTATCATTGTGTAGCGAGACCCGCAGTTTATTGCTTGGCTGTCCCTGTAACAGCAGTGGACCCTCACTTGAACCATGCATGATGAACGCACTGTAGGGGAAGCATGATGCCTAGCCAGTATCTGGATTCCCAGGGGTGATAGGTGCAGGCCCTGTCTGGCATAGCATCATGGTATGTCAACCATGTTATCCCAGGATGACAGATACTGGATATCCTGTGACATGCACCACTACACTAGACAATTGTGGAATACAATCCTTTTGTCCCTGTACTGCAGTATCATTCTGGCCAATGACAGAATGCTTCCCAGGCCTTGGGACATACCTGCATGGGCTACAAGACCTGATAGTTCCTACATGTGTTTCCATGCAGTCCAGGCTACTGCATCACAGGTCCTGCACAACAACATGGAATATGCCAGAGCCATGTGTATAGTTCAAAAGGTGTTCTGAGTGTATGTGTATGTGGCTAATCATGGCAGACAGGCAGCTGACAGTATGTATGCCCTTGTATAGGTCAGTGTGTAACATAGTGCTAGAGTTTGCATTCACAAATGAGTACTGTTGGGCATGTTTCCAGTCATGTGTTCAGAGGTGTGGCACAATTATGCAAACTATGTCATACAGTTTATGTATTTCGGTGTCTGTGTCTTCCTGCTTGGGGAGTCATTTGTTTGGCCAGATACTTTGAAGCATCTGTGAATGTGTGTGATTTCTGGTAGTGTGTGTGGGTGTCCTTACTGTGTTCTGGTAAGGGTATGTGTTGGTTGTGATGATGAGATGCATGTGATAACCTACACCTCATGACTGTCCAGTCCAGTCATGGCTGTAGACTGGACTGCCTTCCAGCTTACCCCTGTAGCTGCATCCCAAACAATGTGTGGGGCATGGTGTTAGGTGCGTTTGGCAGTGTACATGATATAGAGATTACATTCCCCCAGGATGGCCACATACACAAAGCTGACATTGGGAAACACCAGTAGCTGACTAGTGGACATGCCTGTATGAGCAGTCAGTACTACAAGTACCAAGTACTGTATTTACTTTACGTATTGCCTGTGAAGATGTTTTAGACAGTGATGCTCACATATAAATATTTGTGTTATGGACGTGACAGCACTGGCTTTTATGTAAACATTGTAGCTATCTTTAGCAGCAATCCTCCTCTGAGGAGCACATCACATCCTGTTGGTTGATTACAGATGATGCAAGTGTCTACAGGTCTGTTTCCTTCTCTGTGTATATACTCACATATGCACAAGGACCATGAGCTCTGTTGGGCACAGACACCCACTCTCCAAACAGAATCATGTATCAATAGGCTCTGATGCCACTATCAACATGATCAGGATATAATCAGATAGTCTGAGCCTTCACCTATGAAGCAGCTATTACACATGGGCAGCTGTCTCCTACATCTTACACTCCAACTGCAGATGTTACACTGGAGTTAAAGATGATATGCAGCCTGTTTCATTACCAGTGCTGTGCACTACCTTACATACAGCATGTGCAGGTGGCTGTTAGGTTGGCAATGAGAGGTTGGGCTACACAAACCTGATAGTTTAACCAGTGTGTCTGTACTCTCAATATCCACTCTCTGCAGGTGTGCACATAGCCATTTGGCCCAGCCCTGTAACAAGGGTCACTACACATTTGCATAACATGTACACATGCACAGCTATTATTGCTTGCAAACAATAGTAGAGAGGTGGATATTACATGTGTTATGTGCATGGATAGTTACCTGGCTCTTCCAGTTATCTTTGCTATCATGCTGCTAACCTGTCAGATGAATACTAGTGCTATGTATCCTGTCATTGAGTATTGTAATTGCCAATAGACATAACTACTGTTTGCGTAACATAATAGAACTGCTATGTAGAATAGAATACAGATCTGCCTAGAATACTGTACATTACATAGTTATTGGCACAATATCCCACAATGCACACCATATTTGCACAGTAAGCCCACCTTTAACATGTTCATCTTACTTATACACCCATACATATGTCGACTGTTACAATATATCAACATATACTATCCCCTGTTATAGCACATACTTGTTGGACCAATCCTGACACTGACAGTGGCTGGAAGCGAATTGGTGGGTTCCAAGCCCATATCATCCCTCATGATGTATGTGGAGTGTGCCGTGTGACCTACAGCAGTACACATATAGAATATTACAAGCATTACTACTGCTCAATAATACATCGCTACAAGATAGCTATTTCCACTATATACATTGATTACACTGTAATTCTTACAGTACAGGTACTACATACACAGACATACTACATGTTATACATACCGTCTTAGTAATCGGAGGTGTTATTAACTAGTGTAATACTCGTTTTCGGTTCATCTTTCAGTGTTTGGTACTGTCCTACTGGCAGATACAGATGGTTTGAATGTGTGACAAGGCAACCTTTTATAGTTACAGATCAGTAACATGTGCAATCCTGATGACCAAGTGATGTTCCTAAATAGCTAATTACATGCACATCAGCTGCGCTGCTACTACCTTAGCCAATACCATGGCTACAGTGGAGTATAATTGAGTACTTCACTTGGGTGCTGTCCCTTTGCCTTACTTGTGAGGAACACAGCGTGGAAGTTTTGTTTGGAATCTATGCAAGAGCTGTATGGAGATGAACAGTAATATATTGTGTGTAATGCCTAGAGGAGTTGGTCTAAATGTGAGTACTGCTGTTATATTTCTGAACATTGCTACTTGTGCAGGGTTTGTCTGTACCTAATACTTCTGCATATGTTTCAGTCTGGCCAGGTTGTTTGACCAGCTCAAGGCTGCATAGCTATGCATATAATGTTAGGGGGTTTACAGTGTGCTTACCAGACATATTTAGTTTGGTATTACTGTGTATCATACTGTGCTAATAATCAGTGCTTGGTAAAACTTCCTGGTGTATGAACCTTTTAACCCTCTGAAATGGGATTAGTTCATACAAACCCTGTTACATCAGCAGATGTTCAATTGTATAACAGCAACTATTTCACATAGGGCCATGTTAGTGTGTCTGTGTCCAGATATGTTAAGGTTTCAGCAGATGTCGTACAGTAGTTGCATAATTGGTTATGGTATGACAGTATGTATCGATGCAATTATTTTGGTTGTGGGGTAGATGTTGGTGGATGTACATAGCACATGCAGGTGTGTAGGAACCCCTTTTATACAACGTCTATATGTGTGTGGGTGTTCTTTCCCTATGTGAACACCTATCCCTTAGTGGACTAATACTATGGTAATTGCAGGCTGATTCATTAAGGCACTATTAAATGCTTCCTGTATAGCATGCAGGTACTGATAGTCCTTCAATCCTTTCGGCAATACATCGGAATGTAATAAAGATTTGCAAAATGAAAGCTGTCATGTGTAATTCTGTCATGGATATTTGCAGTCATTGCAGTTGTGTTGGTGACTGTGTCCATAGAACATATTTGTAATAGTGTATTGGCATATACTCTTCGTATGGTATGTTCATAATGTTTGGGTGGGGGCAGAATGTGTGATTGCCACGGTCCATGTTATACTCAGATATGACCACATTGGATGCTGTGTACATATATATGTATGTGTGTGTGTGTGTGTGTGTGTGTGTGTGTGTGTGTGTGTGTGTGTGTGTGTGTGTGTGTGTGTGTGCGTGTGTGTATATACATATATATATATATATATATATACATATATATGTGTATATAGATGTATACATTATTGCATACGTTTATCTGTATCTCTATAGATGTGTAGATGTTTTAACCTATCTATATATCTACATATATATGTAGGGCTGTAAATATCAACATGACTCTGTCTCTCTCTCTCTTTATATATATATATATATATATATATATATATATATATATATATATATATATATATATATATATATATATATATATGAACATACACCTTTAATTGGGTACATGGCGGGTTGTCCTATTTCAACACATTCCTCCCTTTTGTGTTTTAACCTGTCTGCATACACACCTGGGGTTGGTACTTCCCAGGTAGCTTAGTGTTAGGTTACTTTAAGAATAGAGTACATGGTTGCGGGTTCTACTCCAGGAAGGTGTTATTATTTTACCTCTCTCAGAGTAGGCACTGGTAGGGAAAGTGTGAATAACGCACATTTACACAGTTGTGAGCAGGTTTGCCGGTGGTCTGCACGACATTAAGGAAAGATCAAACGTGTGAAGCGCTTCTCCGTTTACCATGTTTCAGTGCAGCTTACCGTCACACAAACACATGGAAATCTGCTTACAACTGCTTAAGAGTGCTTTAATCCACCTGCATCCAAAAACCCTTATTCTGGCCCTCAAAATAACCTAACAGCCCTTGAACCTGGGACCATGAACACCACAGTCACTGACTTTACGACTAAGACGTCTGAGATATGTACAAATGTTATGGTGTTTAGAATATACATTGTACTACAGACATTCCTCACTACTGAAAACAAATGTGATAGTCAGTCGGTGTACATATATCTGATACATGTTAATGATCATATGTTTGTGAAAGTAGGTATTGCAATGTGACATGACAGGGTGTATTATGAATGAGTAAGTTTCTTGCTTTGTGTCCTTTTTATATTGTCCCCATACTCCATGTATGCCCCTGCAGTTTACTTATTGGACATCCGACCCAGGCCCTCCTTGATGCATGATTGCATTACCCATCATTCCTCCCCCACCCCAATATTCACATACACAACAACCACCACTTCTATGGTGAATTAGGTTAATATTAATTGTTATAATACCAGAGCTGCATGCGTTTTGTTTACACTCCAATTCTTTTTGAGTGCTTCTGTGTCACGAAGCATGTTCATAGATGTTTATATATATGGCTATTGATGTAACTGTATAATATATACACACACATATATATATATATATATATATATATATATATATATATATATATATATATATATATATATATATATATATATATATGTGTGTGTCTGTGTGTTTGTGTGTGTGTGTGTGTGTGTGCAGACATCACTGACATATATATATATATATATATATATATATATATATATATATATATATATATATATATATATATATATATATATATTTCATATTAGTTTGTAACAGTAATACATCTGTAGACTGGAATGTGTTGATTCACAAACTACAGTACATTACATTGTACTGTACATATGTACACAAAGTCACTGTCCTATTTGTAATCATTACAGTGAAATGCATATGGTATAAGGTGTAGTCTCAAGAGCATGCAACATGTATGCACCTCGGATGGCTTAGTGGTAAGCCCCATGATTATAGTGTGCATGGTCCAGGGTTCGACACCTACGATGCTTTATGAATTTTTTTTACTCCAGAATAAGGCTCATTTAAGCAGTTGTAAGCATGTTTAAAAGTGTTTGTGTGACATTATAGCAGTGATTAAACACAGTTAAACAAACTTTGTAACGTATATCCTGTGCTCGCAAACATGGCCACATCCGCTAACTACTCCGGATATATACATGTCAGTGACCTAACATCTCACTATGTGCTGACATAACATTACATTCTCTGTTGAATGTACTCTCCTGCACACATGGGTTTATATGGGTGATTCGAATGTTTATTATACAGACGATTACTACCTATATATGCAAGATTTGGTTAAGGTATACTTTTGCTCATGATAAACATCCCTGCCTTTATCAGGATTGTAACCTCGAATGCACAGATACTATGCGGATGCTGTAACCATTACACTGTTGACATTAATGTTGCTTCCAGCTATTTCCTATTTAGATTATTTCTATGCGTAAGCTAGGGTAAGCAAAAGGCAGGAGCACGCAAACTCACTGAGCTTCACATACTCTTGAAATAACAACATATAACAAATGTACTGTGAGACAATACATTACATTCCTAACAATATTAGGCATAGCCCCTTACTGACACACTTCAAGGGAAACCTTGTTGTGTGAATGGATAACAGACTATACACCCCTGGGGTCATGTGTCCCAGAACCATACAGCCACGGGGTGAGGGAGCCTGTCCAGTTTGATAGCTGCAAGACCTGTTGGGGGAATTGAATGGTTTTGAACTGCCACATTAACATGCTCTCTTTAGATCATTAAGTTCCTCTATTACCCTCCACAACCCCAGTCTTCAACAGCTTCCAGCAACTCTGCCTGGAATTGCTTCATTGGTTATGCTTGACAGAGGCTCATTTACTTCATCAATGGTGCAGGGAAGGCCAACACACTGTTGCTATGCTTCTAATTGTCGTTGGGCAGATAGGTAGTAGCCTATCTGTGAACCTCTAACATGCAGGCCATCACAGCCATAATATGTGAATAAACAGACCTTCAGATCACAATATACAGTGAGAACTCACTATGTAGTCAGGAAACAGTTGAGTACAGCAAGAACATACAGAACACTGATACTTAGTCACACCAAAAGCCTATCTTGGAAGCTAGAAGACTTGTATAAGTTTAAGGCTTTCTATTGCTTACCAGTAGGTTACCTACAGAGGAGATGAAAAACAAGCACAGATGGGGAACATGCATGCAATGATACCATACCGGCCTATGTGTCAGTCGTACGCTTTGGAATACTTGTCAAGGCTATTGGTGCCCCCATGGTGCCTTATTTAGGTGAGTCTTGAAGGTGACTACCAGCTCCGTAAACAGCACAATAGCAGATTCAATGAGGATTATGCTACTCAACACCAGGGATTGTGATCACAACATGCATGCACTCACAGCACTCCTCAGGATGGACAACATCAACATCTGTGCATTAACTGAAATCTGTCTTAAGGCTCCTGAGAGCACACCAGCACTACCAGACTACAACCCATACCACACATTTTAGCCACAGACCATGGACTGACAGGCATGGAGGGGCTGTATCCATATTCATCAGGGATGCCTACACCTCCAGGTTAGTGGGGCAGCATGATACCTCTGTGATCATTCATGTGCAGCTAACATCAGCCACAACTGCAATGTGGAATGTGGCCTGCTACAGATCACCATCCATGACCAGGTCCTCCACTCCACCTACCTGGATACAGTGGAGAACACGACAGTCCTAACACACACCCTTGGCATTGGTCGATGTCAACTACCATACCATTAACTGGGAAACATACTCTGGTACTCACTTCCAGCACTTCCTGGAATGTATCACCTCATATGCCCTGTATCAGGTGGTAACCTCCCTAACATACAGTGGAAACTACTTGATGTGGTCATCACCAACATGGGCAACAGGTGCACCACAGTGGAGGTTAACCGGTCACTGGTTAGATCTGTCCATGAACTATTCACTGTTTCCACACCCTAGCATCTCCCCCACCCATGGATACCACAGTGTATACCTTTCCTACAGCTAAATTTACACTGCTAGTGACAGAGGTGGGAGGTTTCACAGCCCCCACGCTAAGGGTAAACACTGCTCAAGATACAGACAGATTTACAAATGCAGTCTATAAGCACCTCCACAGATGCATGGATTGTGCCATCACTGATAAACCAAGACTCAGTCCTCCTAGACAAGGACACTGGTCTGGTGGACCTCTGCAATAAACAGGCTATACTACAGAAGTAGGACAGTGTTCCAGACACACGTGACCACTATTAGTATGATACGTAGGTCCCTCATGACATCATCCAAGGTTAACATCAGCAGGAGAATACACAAGGGTTCAAAAGATAACCACAAAGCCTTCTTTGGCTATGTCAAAGATCTATGTGATGACACACAGATTTGCACTGTGCTGGTGAAATATAGCACAAAATATACTGACCCTACTGATATCACCAACATCCTTGGAGATACATTCGGTGCATACTTCATCCCCTAAAGAGTCCACAACACTACCTGAAAGGTTCAGTATCCCAACCATCAGAAACACACAGGTGGAAATGGCCCTCTCTAACAGCAGAACACGGCATCAATGGAGGCAGATGTTGACCTAGACTGCATCTTGCAAACTGTACAAGACAACCTGCCCCCACCTAATTAAGCATTCCTAACTCAGCCACTCCACAGGCTACATGCCCATACAGTGGCTCGTGGCAATGGTTATTTCACCCAATCAAGGTGAAATCACAACTGACCATGGTAACTACCACCCCATAAGCCTGACTAGCTTGGTCTGCAATGGTATGGTTTGCATCCTCATGGCACTCATTAACAATGACATTGGTAACTTTCAAACGTGAGCCAACCTACTTCAGCTTGGTCGAGTGCAGTTTATGCCTACTGAACCTGTTTGACGTCTTACATACAGTCAACAAGACATTAGATGATGGAGGTGGTGTTTCACACATACTACTTGGACCTCACCAAGGCTTTTGACAACATGCACCACTCAGGTATTATTGATAAACACACCAGCTTGTACATTCACCCATACATCACAGGTTGGGTTGCCAATTGGCTTACACACAGAACCCACATGGTACAACTAGCGGTCTCCAGGTCCAACTCTTGAACAGTCACGACTGGTGTCCCACAGGACTCAGTCCTGGGAGCCCTACTGTTTGGCATATATGTCTCAGATGTACAGGCAAACACAGGTGGACTACGGCAGACCATGTTTGGCAATGACTGCAAACTGGGAGCCATGATTGATAGTCCAGCTGACACAGTGTGCCAACGACACAGCCTCCAGCCAAGTGCCACTAACTGCATGGTCATTCCATATTAACACATGAGCGGCAGCCACTTTAATACAGATGAGGTAATGGGGTATCTGGGGACTAAGTTAAATAGTGATCCCCCCTTTGACAATCATATCTCCACAGTATTAGGACATCCTTCTATGTAGGTCATCTGATTACTAAAGGATTCCTATCTAGACATACTGGGGTTATAGTGCTCCTTTACTAATCACTCATCAGTCCCATCATAGGGTATAATAACCCATGTGGGATGTACCTCAGAGGACATGTCCAACAGCTGGGGTTCCACGAATGTACCTCACTAACGGGAATACTGGCCTCCAACATATGGCCTATGCTGCTGGACTGAATAAACTCCTGCTTTACTCAGTGGCATCTCATTTACCCAGAGATGATCTCTGCTGGCCAACACAGCCATGTCGAACTCAGGTTTGATGGATATGCTCCACCTATGGGAATCCATGTCACAGTGAGCCACACACTGTAGTGAGCTGACCTTGCCACAACAATAACCGGAAGATGCTGGAGGGATAGCTTCCTGTCACAGACACTCCCCAAACTTTGGAACAACATCTCTAACTACATTATACAGAACCCCTCACTAACACTCTGCAAGAGAAATCTTGAAGGGTGGATGGGGAACAGTAGATGCATGCCAGGGATCCCACCATTTGCTCTGCTCCACAGAGGGATGGTTATGAATCAATGGGGTGACAAAAGCTGACACGTTTTGGCTGGCCTTACGAATGGCCTCTGGCAGTTGGCCAAGTACCTACCTATGAATCTATACATACAGTATCTGCATATGCTGATAGCTAAATTTACTGTTTAGGTGTTGACTTACCTTGTGCCAATGACTGTTGTGTGTGCAATAGTTGAGGGCTGCCTATGTTGGATGCACACAGTAGACTACCTATACACGACAATTTACAGGTAGTCTTGTGTGTGTGCCATCCATTTTTACTGTGTGTGGAGGTGGAGAAAGGTGTCAGTCCCTAGGTGCCTACACTGTCATTGTGTGTGCTATACATTCCCTCTTTGCCAAGGCATGGGCATACTGGGCACACCTCCATCTGCCTACTGGGGCTGGCTCTGGGTGTTCATGGTCTGAGTACCTCTGTGCCTGTGGGGCCCTTGGCAATGGTGGTGGGCTGTGAGGCCTTCATCATTCTGTCCCTGCTGCAGCTGTTTCCACAGGACCATATTGTGTAGCATGGCACACACTATGAAGATGTGGGCACATGTGCCTGGAGAGTACTGCAAGGCTCCACCAGATATGTCCAAGCAATGGAACCGTGATTTCAGCATCCCAAATACACGCTCTATGATGATTCTGGTTTGTGCGTGTGCCTCATTATGGCATTCCTACAGGGGTGTGTATGCATTTCTGATGGGAGTCATTATCCACGATTCCAGTGCATAGCCAGCATCCCCCACCAGGTGGCCATATGGGATGTCCCCCCTGACAAATAACCAATACAGATGTGAGGCATGCCAGATATGGGAGTCATGATAGCTTCCAGGGCTGCCAGCACACACATCCATGATAATGCCCTGGGCATTGCACATGACCTGGCAGTTGATGGAGGGATATCCCTTGCAGTTTATGTAGTGCCTACCCTGCTCACCGGGTGGTGACTTGATGTGTATGTGCGTGCAGTCTATTGCACCCATTACCTCTGGGTATTCTGCCACACAGTGGAAGAGACGTATATTGCTGGCCAACTCCTCCTGCATTCGGGGGAAGTATATGTGCTCATTGGCATGTGGTAACATGGCATCCAGGATCTGGAGTAGTACCCTGGATGCTGATGCCTGTGAGATACCCATGATATCCCTAGTTGGTCTTTGAAAGGTACCTGTAGCTAGTATTCTCAGGCTTACACATACTTTCGTATCCACTGGGATGGGTTCCTTTCTGTTTATTCTGGCTCTGAGGCGTGGACGGCACAGCTCCACAAGTTGCTGTAGGATGTCCCTGTCCACCATGTAATACTCTACTATCTCCAGATCATGTAGCCCCTGGTAGGTTACCCTGGGTCTGAACACTCTCCTCCTCCTCTGGTGCTTGCGGTGGTTGTGTGGATCATCCTCCACACCACCTTCAGTCTCCAACACATGCTGGTGGATCAAAGCTATGGTAGCCCCTAACATGTTCATAATAAAAGTTCCCCATCTGTATACACCACTGGTGCAGAGTGAATGGGAATACACAAATGTGTGTGAGGTGCTTTCACACTTTATAGTACTGTGCTATGCATGCTGCTGATGTAAGTGGGTGTGTATGAGGTATTCCAGCTGCTGTGTGTCTTAATTATGGGTTTTGCAATGAGTACTGCAAGTGCGGGGCCTTTACTTGCCTGCCTTGATTAATCTGTTGCCCTTTAATTCACTTTTAGACCTGGATCCCCTCCCATTATCAGGCATGCATCCACCTGCTGTCTTTCTTGTTTTGTACTTTCCCTACCCAGTCATGGCGAAATGTGCCTTGTAGCTGATATACTGCATATTGCCTTTGTCCTGCTTTGACACTTTGCTGTTTTCTTTGCAGTACAGCCCCTCCCCTTCCCTGTTCTGCAGGTAGCTGTTTGCAGCCTTGTTAGCTGTTGTCAATGGCCCACTGTAGGCTCATAGATGTTAATTAGTCATTTGTACTCCAATTTCACTTCTGAAGCATTTCCTTATTCCTTTCCTGTGTCCTGCCTGTTTCAGCTGCAGTGCACGCCACGCATACCCATTTACTGGGTTTACGTGCGTTTTCATCTCTGTTCACATGCATACTCAGTTACCTTGTGCACTCTCAGTGAAGCATAGCTATGGGCAATTTGACACACCCCTATCCTGCAGCTTTGCCTAGCTAGGGGCAGACCAGTTTAGCAATGCTTCAATGTGCTTACAGCAATGGCGACGCACCCCTCTCTTGATGTCATCTTTATCTCAAGGGCTCACCTCGGTGTTATAACGCTACGCTGTGAGGTGCATCCTTACACCAGCGGGGAATCTGCGATTCACTATTACTTCTCTCATTTGCATGGCATTGCCTGCTAATTCCTAGCTACTGCACATAACACTGTCACTGCCCCTTAGCGACCCTTGCACCATGAGTATGGTGTAGTTTGCCTGCCATTGACTATTATGAGGAAATCGTGATATGTGTTTCATTACGGTTTTATTCTATATTTTTATATATTCCTTGCGATCCCCTTTGCGTACCACTGCCCTGCGTTTCCACATAGCGATAGTGCGACTATATATATTAAATGTTAATTTTATATTTTGTACATTATTTTTATGCCAATGGCTATATATTTAGCCATTGGCATAAATTAACAATATAATACATGTGTTTGGTCGGCTGTCGTGGCTCCGATTTTATGTTTGCAAAAATGTAAACCATTTTCTAACGTTTACATTTCTGCATGCTTACACTACGCCTGCACCACTTCCTGAATCTCTACATATCTTCATTTGCATGCTACACTGCTGCACATGGGGTAATTAGCATGCAAGGCTCAGGAGTTGTGTGGGCGTAGGGTACGCAGGTAATGCACATGGGAACAGCTCGTACCTGAATCACTCGGCGGCCATCTTTTGTGTTAGAACATCGATGCTACGCCTGCACCTGGCGCAAGCTTCATGAATCCCAGGGATAATCTTCTGTGCTAATTGCAGATTGTCAGTAAAAACGTCTAAGTTACTGCTGCTTTAGAAAGGCACGTTTAATTACATAACTGCTTGCATATTATTACCTCCATCTAGTACTATACACATTTGAGCTATACAAACTACTCTTCTGGTATTATTATATTCTCCCTCCCATGTGTCTGGATATATCTGACTCATTCCCCTTGCAGGATCACAGGCATTAGGGCAACTTAGAAATTTTGTACATTTATTGGTCTGTAGTGTCCTCCTCAGTCTCCATTATTTCAGAATATAAAGCAAAGTAGTCACCTTAATTATTACTCTGTTTAATGCATTGCTTGCTCATGTATGTGAACTACATCACCTGGAAATTGAAGTACGTTTTTTTTTTTTTTTTTTGGTGTAGTAAGCAAAAGTTTCCCAGGGATTTACAGGTACATGTATAATGCTTGTATTGTTACACATAAGAAAATATAATGGTAAAATCACATTCTAATGTGAACACTGCTGTTGTAACTCATTTCAAAAGTCATTCATTTAAAATACAGAGTTTTGTCAATAGTGCAGCAGAACAAATGGGAAAAGGTATGGCTGTCTATCTTCAGGCCAGTAGCCTAACTGATACAGACAGAATGATGCTCAACAGGCTAAGGGAGCTGGAAATACTGTTGGGGATCAAGAAGATGGGAAGCTAGTAATGCAGTCTAAACATGTTTCTCTCACTTACCTAATGTATCCAGATATGACACAGTATTTCAGTCTGGTAAAATGGATAATGCCAATGTCTCTACTTTATTTCATTTTTATCAGTTTTGAAACAGATATCCCTGCCAGATGAGAGTTTTGCCAATAAAATCAATTTAATTTAGACTATTTTGTTAACTGGATAAGAGCAAGAGCAAATATAACACATTTTTACAGCTTGAAAAAGTCAGTTGACCTGAGAGGCGGGTGGAAATAAAAATACCAGGAGAAACTCCACACAGACACAAGCTGGACATTCCAAACTCACAAAAACAAGTCAAGACTATATTGTGGTTCCTAGAGCTGTGAAACAGAGATATTAGCCACTGAGCTATAGTGCTGCCACCATTTAGAGATGGTGCGACTGGTGATATCTCTGGAGCTTCCTCAGATGAAGTTAACTCATTCAAGTTTCACATCAGTCACTGAGGAATAGGCAGTGTAGTTAAGAGTTGAATATCATGTATTACCAAAATCAGACTTGAGACATAGTACTATTATTACATCACACAGAAAGAGTATAAATATTGTGAGAGAAATGTAGATGCCTCTCTCACAAGCAAGTAGACGTGGGGTGTTAGGACAGAAGAGATTATCTTGGTAATGTTTCTAACTCAAAGACTTGCCACTGTCATCAATAGTGAAGTGAAAGAGAGAACATATACAGAAAATGCATTTTTATTTATTTAATTTTTGATTTTTCAACAGGGTTGATGGGCTAATTTACAGACTGTTTAGCCATGACCAAGGTAAGATAACCAGCTACAGCATATAGAAATATCACAAAAAATTGTCCACTGACACATATAGACACACTGATAAGAATAAGAAAGGATTAGTCTCTTCCAGTTTGACAGCTGTATGTACAATTTACACAATGATTAGCAATTAAAAATAATTTTGCACAGTATCATTGAATTCTTATCTTGTTATGGGATTTGGACTTTTAGACTATATTCTTCTTTGAGTTAATTTGTTTTCCTGTGTAAAACTGGAACATTTTTATCTATATGCTTCATATATTTTCATCGATAAAGAAGCATGATTATGACACGTAAACTGTATAGCTGTATCCTGTTTGGTTTCTAAGGTTAATTTCAGTAGAAGTACTTAAAAACAATTTCCTAAAGAAGCACTAGTACAGTGTGTCCTGTGTTGGACTATGCTGTTTACATTCACATGATGGAATAATTAATAAGGCATATGGAGTGCTCATGTGTACCAAGGATATGTTTATCAATCACACATTTTGCAGTGTAATTTACAAACCCTTATATAGACTGAGAGAACACCTTGGACTTTGTGAGGTTGTATCTGAGAACTGATCAGCTTCTGCAAATCTATATAATTCAGCTTGGAATTTCAACATCTGTAAAACGCCATAGAAAACAGCCTAGCAAATTTTAATAGCATCTTCCTTGGAAAAAATAGTTTTTGAGTTCATATATGCAGGCCAGCAGCACACTTCTTAACCTCTTAGGGGCAAGAAATCTGAGCAAAGAAAAATAATGGGGAGGTAAAGGCCCCACAATAGGGGCAGATTTTAAATACTGATATTATAAGAAGTTGCTAGAATAACAGATTTTGTATTAGTATGCATTTCCTAAAGGATATGAAGTCCACAACTCAAATGTATGTCTTTATTTAGTTACTTCAATCCCCAGCATTTTTCCAGAAAACTGCAGATTTTATGTAGAGCAGGTCAAAATGTGAGGCAAAAATCTGGAAATTCTGTAAAAATCTAGAAAGTTGAAAAGTTCCACCCAGCCTCAATGAAGGCAAGAGAAGATAGGCAGGGGGAGAATTTGAGGATGCCCTTTCAATTATCCAGGTTTGTCTTGAATGTGGCAGTGTGCCAACCTGTTTAACCCAGAGTTGTTGGACATGCTACACTTGAAATCCCAATCCCTCTGAGCCACACGGTCCAGGGATCTTAACCTTGTCATCACGATGAATAGAACATGCTGGAGGAATAGGTTCCTAACCCAGAGACTCCCCATACTCTGGAATAGGCTGCCCATACATGTCAGGCAGAGCGCCTCCTTGGCCCTCTTCAAAAGGAACCTTGATGATTGGATGGGAGATAGGAAATTCACCCTGGGGTTCACATCAGTAGCCCTGCTACACAGGGGTCCAGGAAAGTAAATATTTGTGGGAAGCAATAGCCAGGGAATCATTATGGCTAGGCTTGTATAGGCCCTAAGGCCGATAGCCTAGTACTTACCTATGAACCTATGTAGTGGGAGTTTGTTACAGAGGTGTTAGGCACATTCACTCTACACCAATAGTCAATAACTCCCTGGTTAGATCCGACCACAAACTAATCACCATGGAAATCCACATCTCACCCACACCCCCCGCAAAGGTAACCACCATGAAAAACTTCTCCAAAGCTGACTTTGGGCATCTAAAAACAGAGGTGGCTAACTTCATGGCACCCATGTCAATGGAAAATAGAAGCATGACTGCCAAATCATACACCAAAGCACTGTACAAACATGTACATAAATGCATGGAACTAGCCATATCCAACAGAACCAAGATGCTCGTCTCCAAAAAAAAATGAAGCCAATCTGGTGGTCCCCTGCCATTAATAAACTCTACAATAGAAGGAAGAAACTGTTTCAGAAAAAGGTGAAGTCCCAAGACTGGAAAAACTCCCTTATTAGCCTCAAAAAAAGTTGAGATTTCTCATCAAAACCTCTAAAGCCAGCTATGAAGGCAGAATTGCGGCACACTAAAAACAACCACAAAGCCTTCTATAGTTATATCAAGAATCGCCATGGCAATACTCAGGTTTGCTCTGAGTTACTGCACAATGGTACCTCCTATACTGAGCAAACAGATATTGCTAACATACTGGCTGACAGATTCAGTGCCAACTTTACCCCTCTACCCCCCCTAAAGGACCAGTCACAATACCGGAGGAATGCCAGGTACCCAGCATTACTGCAGCACAGGTTAAAGCTGCATTGTCCAAGGCCAAGAATACAGCTTCCATGGGACCTAACAATATCGTTGGATGTGCTCTACATTAACTATAAAGTGAATTGGCACCACATCTGTGTGCCCTGTTCAATCATAAACTCAACTCAAGCTTCGTGCCTACCGAATGGCACACTGCTACAGTCATCTCTCTAGATAATGGGGGAGTGACTACAGACCCTGGGAATTATCACCCCATTAGCCTGAGGAGTCTGATATGTAAGGCTATGGAGCGCATCATGGACCTAAATAACAAGGATATAGGGAATCTCCAAACTATAGATCCCATTCAATTTGGTTTTGTGAAAAGTAGATCATGCCTGCTCAACCTGGTTGACTTCTTTGAGTCAGACACCAGAGCTGTGGATGAGGGCAAGGCAGTTCATACAGCCTACCATGATCTGGCCAAGGCCTTTGATACCATTCCCCACTCAGGAATTATTGATAAACTCACCAAACTAGGCATCAATCCCCAACCAACTAGGATGGCACAGTGGTGCAGCGGTAGCGCTGTCACCTCACAGCAAGAGGTTCCCTGGTTTGATTCTTGGCTGGGGTGCCTTCTGTGTGGAGTCTGCATGTCCTCCCTGTGTTCATATGGGTTTCCTCTGGGTGCTCCGGTTACCTCCCACATTACAAAGACAAGCGTCTGGAGCATTTCTCCCCGAGCCTCCATTGAAAATTAGTGTCTTTCCAAGTTGGACCTTCCTGGTTAACAAATGTTAAATAAATAAAATAAAATAAATATCAGTAGGTGGGTTGAAAATTGGTTCACTGATAGAATCCACAGTGTGAAAGTAGTGGACTTCATGTCAGACTGTCAACCAGTCATGAGTGTAGTCCCACAGGGATCGGTCCTGGGTCCTCTCCTGTTTGGCATCTACTTCTCAGAAGTCCAGGCCAACATGGAGGGACTTTGGCTAACCAAGGTCACAGACAACTGCAAGCTGGGAGCCATTATTAACTCCCCATGTGATGTAGACATTCTACAGAAAGGCCTCTCTGAGACCAATGACTGGTGTTAAAACCATGACCTTAAGTTTAATGCCAAAAAATGTGTTGTCCCCTTTGGGAAAAACTCATTTCCCCTAATTACCATATCGGTGGGAGCCCACTGAACACTGAAGGCGTTATAAGAGATCTGGGGACACAGGTTGAAAGCAACCTCTCCTTCGACCACCACACTGCCACTGTGGTCAGAAAGTCCTTCTGTGTGGCACACATCATTACCAAGGGTTTTTCATCCAGGAAGAAAGAGTTCATCATCTCTCTCTGTTCTTCCTTCATTAGGCCAATCATTGAGTATAATACCCCATTTGGCATGTACCTCACTAGACACATGCAACAGCTGGAAAGGCCACAAAAGTACCTCACGAAGAGGATCCTAGGCTTTAAACACATGTCCTACATGGACAGACTTAAAAAACTCCAGCTATTCTCTGTCTCATATCGTCTACTAAGAGGCGATCTCTGCTTGACTTACAAAGCCATGTCTGACCCAGCTCTGTTAGAAATGCTACATCTAAAGAAATCCCAATCCCTCTGCACCGCACTCTCCAGAGATCTCAACCTCATTACCACAATCAATGGAACATGCTGGAGGGACAGATTCATAACCCGAAGAATGCCCATGCTCTGGAATAGACTTCCCATACATGTCAGCAGAGCACCTCACTGGCCCTCTTCAAAAGAAATCCTGATGAGTGGATGGGAAATAGAAAGTTCATCTCAGGGATCACTCCAGTGGCTCTACTTGATAGAGGCACTGGGATCTAATGTTGGGTGACACAATGCCAGGGCACTTCTATGGGCTAGGCTTGTAAACACTCCAGGGCCATTAGCCTAGTACACACCTATGAACCTATATACCCTCCACACCAATGAGTCTGTCTTATCTGCCAATGAAAGTTTAACACTCCAAAACAGGTATCTGAGGTACAATTTATTCTCTGAAACCATAGAAGGTCAAATATGGTTGGATCTTTCATGGCTCAAAAGGATAGACACAGATCTTAACAGGTGAGTCTAAAAGAGACTGAACATAGAGAGAAGTCTGCCAGTCCATCCCTATAACAAATATTTTTGAGGACACTGTTCTTTTTAGATATAAATTTCTGAGGTATCTTAAGTTGAGTGATATGTTTAGACAAATGCATGCCAAGATATATTACATTCAAAAATAGATCTCATGTGATATAAGCACAGGGGGAATTAAGACTTCTTTGAATCTATTATAGAGGCCTTTAAAAATTAGATGAGCCAGACAGAAGGTTTTCTCAGCTACTACACAGACATGATAGTCTACTATCAACAAGAGTGTTTAGATCCCTTACAACGGTGTCTGATAGGAGTGTGTCACTTATGGTATGTAAACTTTTTTTTTATCATAATGAAATTTTCTCCATTTTATCATATTTAATTTCAGATTATTATCCTTTTGTCAATTGTTAACATGGTCAAACCATTTCTAGTACAATTCTGAGTTAGCAGAATATCAAATAACAACATCCAATTTAAAGCTAACTGCAGACTTATATAGCCATTGGCAAGATTTGTTTGCCTGAGGGTATGATATGCCAAACAGAAGAGGGCTAAAAATGGAGTCCTGTGGAACACCACTGATACCTTTTTGCTAACCATATGGTTTCTGATAGATAACCAGTTAGTTATCTACAACACAGCATAAGGACTTATATTCATTCTTAAAATATGTCAATAATGCCTGCTTGGGGAAGAGTGCAACAGCCTTGGTCAGATCCAGATCTGCTCTCTGTACTGCATATCTACTTTCCACTGTTTCAGTTAAGGTTTAAAAAAAAGTAATGAGGGAAAGGAGACAGGACTTTATACTGACAAAGCCAAAGAGCCCAGAACTTTTGAGATTTTTAATACCAAGATCAATGTGGTCTGATATAATATTTACCATAGTTATATAGATTGCGCTAGTAAGACTAATAGGCCTGTGGTTACCATGATCCATGCTTAGGTGACACTTGTGTAATGGCTTTACAATGGCTGCTTTCCAAAATTTAGGGTTGTAACCAGTGGAAAAGCTTAGATTAAAGAGGATAAGTAGGAGTTCAGATAGACTACTTAGCACTGATAATCAGGCATCCTGGTATATTTTTAGGGCCTAAGGATGCAGTGATCTTAGGTTTAGAAAATGCTAAGAGAATTTGTTCCATAGTAACTAAAGAGGGAGACTGGGAGTGTGGAATCTGTGGAACAACTATAACTGTTGAAGTAAAATTTGCATAAATTTATCAGCTAGGGTGTTAGCAATTTTTTCGGTTAAAGGGTGCAGTATTATTATTATTATAGATTCATTCCAGATATCGTTGAGTGTTAGTTCTTAACTTCCTAACATAGTTGTATAAAAATGTATAGTTATTTGGTTTTGGTGGCTATTAGAAGTTCATATTTAATGTTGAGCTTCCTAATGGTTCCCGTAAGCTCTTTACTTGTTTGCATAAGTGCACTCTTAAGATAGGAAGGATGTGACCTATCATAAGCATTAGGCAATTTTTTTCTTGCCATACATTTCATATGGAATTCCACCATAGTGGTTTGTTTCTAAAATTCTCATTATATTTGGTATGGATGCAGACTGTTTTATCAGTACAACCGTTTAAGAGGGAGTAGAAGTCAGTGGCATAAGTAGCAGATTTAGGAAAGAAATCCAGTGGAGGGAAACTATAGCAGAATTTATTTGGGTCACCAGGCAACTGAAAAGGGTTTGCTTTTGAGAAGTCACTGAACACAGAAATATTTAAGTAGAAGGTCTAAAAGGTTTTAAAAGAAAAGTTGGATAATTTAAGTTCTGATATAATGTAGGATGATACATATGGACACACACAAGAAGTGGCCATATTTGTGATGACTATCTCAAGGATATTGGAGACCCTGATTGGATGTTTAACTATTGGCAAAAAAAATAACATCTGTCCAAGAGGATTCATCTATCACAATTTTCTAAAAATTTCTCTTTCATTTAACTGAAAGTCTTAATTTATTTTTCCTACTTAAAGGCAAACCTTTGCTCAGAAGGAAGTAGAATTATTGCATCACTGAGCATTAATGGCACTTGTAAATCAGAAAGTACTCTGGTCAGAAAGATCCATTTTCTTTAAGTATATGGTTCATACTACTGGAGAGACATGAGGAAGAAATGCTTATCATTTGGTTGAGCAGGCTTTCAGTGACATCATCACCAGTCAAGGTAATGTTTGAGGATTGTAACCTATTGATTCCTAGAATCCAGAATGTCATAGTATCATCATCAGCTGCACACATGGTACAAAGTACATTTGATAAATGCTATATTGTTTACATGTTGTATAGGAAAATTAGCTTTTACATTAAGAAAAACAGCTTTTGTGCTTGTTTTTATCTGGGGAGAGGTTATTTGAGTCTCAGATGCAGTGACATCAGAATGCATGCATGCATATGTATATCTATCTATCTATATATATATATATATATATATATATATATATATATATATATCTGTCTATATATATATATATATATATATATATATATATATATATATATATGTATGGTTTCACTGACAGACCATTTCATTGGCGAAGCTCCCCCCCAGCTATTTTGGTTTAAAAGAATAATATAACACAAAAAGTACAGAATTTAAACCAAAATAGTGTGCCCCCACACCCCCTAACTATATATACTAACTCCAGGGTCGCACTACATTGGGGAAGTGGACAAATCCCTGTTATTTGCCTTAAATTCATGCAAGTACTAGTTGTCAGTGAAATGAGTTTCAATTAAATGGTCTGTCAGTGAAATGTAGGTAACCCCTAACCTATATATATATATATATATATATATATATATATATATATATATATATATATATAGATATATATTGATTCACTTTATATCCTCAAATATTGAAATATCAAAATTCAGTATTTCAAAGCTATAAAGTCGAATTTTTGAAACCACAAAAACTCAGAACCACGAAATTCAAAATCTCGCACACCGGAGATTTTGAATTTTGCGCTTCTATTGTACACACACACACCATCCTCCCCACACACAAACACAAGCTCTCTACTACATAAAAGCAGGGAGACAAGCCCCCCTACATGCCCCACACTGCCCTACTGAAATATTCTCACTCCGAGGTCACACTACACACAAACACACAGAAAACACCACCACACAAGCTACATTTTCCTCGCACGCACACATCACAGCAACAAAACACACTGACATACACCACAGCCCCTACCCAAAACCCTTATCACACACACACACACACACACACACACACACACACACACACACACACACACACACACACACACACACACACACACTTACCTGAATCCATAACCACAGCGAAAACTTAGAAGCGCGAAATTCAAAACCGCCGGTATTCAAGGATTTTAATTTTGCACTTCTGAGCTTTTGCTGTTCTCAGAATTCCACTTTATGGGCTTGAAATACTGAATTTCAATATTTCAGTATTTCGAGCTTCTAAAGTGAATCCATATATATATGAATCTACTTTTATTAGTCGAAGTTACATTACTTCGACTAACAAAAGTACAACTTGACTTCCACGAAAGTGCACTTCAGCAAAAGTACACTTTTGCAAAAGCAGATTCACCAAATCGGCAAAATAAATAGAAAATAAACAAAAAAACATTGTTTTGCATGGGTGCAACCCCCTTTTGTCCTACAAAGCCATGCCACAGTGCTATGAATTTATGAATCCTACAGTTTGGCAGTCATTAAATGAGCAAGTCTGGGAATGTTTTCACAGACAGATAATACTTTTGCAAGGTTAACATTTCAGGGTCTGAGTCACAGTTGCTGTGCTGTGCTTAACTCATAAAAGAGGGAAAGGTGAGGCTTATGCTTTTTCTCCACCTTTTCTCTTTCTCTTTTCTTTAAATTTGTTTAACCTTCTTGTCTGGGCTACACACTGGACAGGTGTAAGTGGATTTGTCATTTGCTGTGACCTTTGCAGTGTTGATTTTGAGGGGACATAGTCTTTTATGACTGTATATATTACCATGGTGATAAATGATGTTTTGCTTGAACAAAATAAAATTAATCATACCGGATCCTTGACACATACTGACCTGGCAATCATGTGTGACGGTTGCAAATTCAGTTATCATAGCTCTCTAATGTTGTCACAATGTACATGTAATGGCATTCACTTGACCCATAATCAGAAAAAAATGGTGTCACCCCCCTTGTCCTGCTGTTCTATCTAGCCTGTGTTTGCTATGATATGTTGCATGAACTGATTCAGGTTTATATTTCTCTTCCAATGAGACTGGACAGCCTGTTCCCTGCCACACTAACTTCCTCCCATAGGCTACTCAATAATTTTATCTTTGTCCCAGTTAACTTCAATAAACACATTACACTGAATGACATTTGATGACCTTTATTAAACTTCCATAACATAACTTTGATAACCAATATTAATTGCAAATGGACATAGTATTATTGATTTTGATCACTGCATAAGCATCCATGAAATGTTAATCAAGACAGTGTAACCTTATTCATCCTGACCCAGTAAGCAACCTCCATACCTCCTTTACTTATGAAGGAGCGTCCAACAACTCACTTCATATCCCATTTATTAAATTAAACATCCAGTCAATTAAGTCAGGACAGCGTAGTATGACCTTACTCATCCTGACGAAGTAAGCAGTGTCCATACCTCTACTCATTTACTTTACTTATGAAGCAGCATCTGACAACTCACTTCATATACCATTTATTGAATTACACCTCCAACTACATAAGCAATGTCCTTACCTCGGCTTGCATAATTATGAAGCAGCCTTCAACTGCTCACTTTCCTCTCCCAACTCATTGAAATGAAACATCCTAATGTCAAAGGAGTAACAAAAGAGAACAAGCCTGTCCCTCTTCACCACCCTACCCAGACTAATAAAATACCCACATTCCCCACAAATCCACCAAAAGAGGGAGGCAGGGTGGGTAGCAAATTCATGCCAAAATGTGATTCCTTACCCAGCTACACTTGCCTAAACTCCCTAATCCCCTTCTCGCCTTTACCTCATTTCCTCCCAATCATCCCTCCTTCCATTTAACCCTTTCACCCCCCCCCACACCCTCTTAAATCCCACTAATATTTTTATCTTACCCCCTTCTGAAGATGTTCCTGGACAAAATGGTTTGTAGCCAAACTTCATTTGTCCCGGTCCACTTCTTAGGTTAATTGCCTTTGTGAGCCATTTTAAGCCTAGCCAATTATCTCTTGTGAAACTCAAACCCTGTACCTTGTGTTTGGAAGGCAAACACCTTAACCATTAAGCCACTCTCCCAACCCTCTATAAACACATCACACCGAATGACATTTGACGACCTTTGTTAAACTTCCATAACATAACTTTGGTAACCAATATTAATTACAAATGAATATAGTATTGTTGATTTTGATCACAGCATAAACATCCATGAAATGTTAATCAGGACAGTTTAACCTTATTGATCCTGACCCAGTAAGCAACCTCCATACCTCCTTTACTTATGAAGCAGTATCCAACAACTCACTTCATATCCCATTTATTAAATTACACATCCGATCGATTAAGTCAGGACAGCATAGTATGACGCTACTCATCCTGACCCAGTAAGCAGTGTCCATACCTCTACTCACTTACTTTACTTATGAAGCAGCATCCAGCAACTCACTTCATATACCATTTATTGAATTACATCTTCAACCAAATAAGCAACATCCTTACCTCTACTTGCGTAATTATCAAGCAGCCTTCAGCTGCTCACTTTCCTCTCCCAACTTATTGAAATGAAACATCCAAACACCAAAGGGAGAACAGAAGAAGGCAAGTCTGTCCCTCTTCTCCACCCACCAGCCTGACTAGGCTGCTCCCCCTCTCTCCTACCAGAATTACAACAGCATAACCACCCATCCCAAAAGAAAGGAGTGGTTCAGCCAAACATCATTTGTTGTACTCATCTTCTCTAAACACAAGTGGATCCTTATCAGCAACCCCAAAAAGCTTGTCATGTGATCACAAAAGCTTCCAACTGACTAACGGTTAACCAATGATCCCTTTCCCCATATCTTTGCATAATTAACTTCTCACTCATTCAAATAACCAACAGTAACCTTGTAATGAACCCTAATGCATTACCCACCCTGGCAACAGCAAATCATTAAACCCAATGCCAAGTGAAACCATTCAATGGCAATTGCCTACCATCATCTTAACAACCCTATATCATGAAGTCCAAAAGCAATCCCGTCATCCCTCCAACATCCAGTACAAGCATAGAACATAATGACCAAACGTACATGTAATGGCATTTACTTGACCCATAAGGAGAAATAAAATGGTGTTACTCACCCCTCCTTGTCCTGCTGTTCTATTTAGCCTGTGTTTGCTATGATATGTTGCATGAACTGTTTCAGGTTTATATTTGTCTTCCTATGAGACTGGACAGCCTGTTCCCTATCACACTAACCTCCTGCCATAGGTTACTCAATAATTCTATCTTTGTCTTTAATTTCCACTTAAGGTAGTTGACCTTTTACCAACTATAAAGGAGCAAACAACTAAGCACACTTCAAAAGATAAAGCTGCCAAGTAAAACAGCTCCTGCTTGGTCCACGTAGACAGGGGAGCAAATTGCATGTGAAAGAGCAAATAGTGCAATTTAATGCCATTAGTGCAAGGTAGTGTAGGATCCACATTGTCTAGCACTGTACATCTTCAAAGCTGCAAACTGCAGAGTTGTTTAGTAAGGTGTCAGCAAATCCAAGTAATAGACGTATATATGGAGAATGCAATGCAACTATATACAAAATATTTGTAAACAAATCTCGGAGCATAGAAGCTACCACAAAAGACAGATACAGACATTGGCAGAAGTCCCAACTCTGGACCTAAAAACAAGTACTTTTTATCTAGCAGCCTAAACTTTTCACTGTGGAATGTCAATGAAATTTCAGTAATATTTTTCAGTGATAATGAGACTTGAACAAGTGAAGATGCAGTTGCAAAAAATCACAAATGAAATGAATACAGAATGAATAGCATATGGTAACAGGGATAACAAATCAGCAGACAGTGTAGTGTTTATTGCATATTTTTTTTCAGCTACTTAATTAACTGACGTTTTTATGGTTTGTTTCTTTTTTTGATATGTGTTAATCAAATGAGTACAGGTAGCCATGGTCTTGGCAGTTAGGCAGTAACAAAAAAACTGAAGTACAATTAAAATATGAAACACAAAACCTGAAATATTTTAAGTATAAATTACTGAAAGGACAAAGCAAGTTCATAACTACTATACATATTGCAGTAACTATTCTTATGCACAATTTAGCAAACATTTTCATATGCAAAATAAAATGCTAATTGCAAAACAAGTCATCATTGTTTCACTTTTGTAATATTTTGATCAACTCGCACACCATCTTAGTGATTAATCCAACTTTTCCTTTGTTGTTAGATTTAATTTTATATAATGGCTATTCCCTTTTTGATGGCAGCTATTTTAAGAAAATCAAGGGTATAGCAATGGGGCCAGGTATGTTCTCATCCTTTTGTTAAGATTGTCTAGCTTGGTGGAAAATGAGTATTTGTCCCTCAATAAATTACTTATGTATGTTGAATATTGTAAAAGATGGTTTGTTTTGTATGGTCATGGACATGGGAAGATTTTTTTTTTTAATTTGGGATGTAGAACATTGCTAATATTTTGTCTTCCACAGGTAAACAGCTCACTGATATTTTGCAAATTCTTAGATGAAGAAGTTAGTTTAAATAATACTCCCCCGGATTTACTAATCTTCCGTGTAAGACTAGATTAGTCTTACACGGAAGCACCAGTGTAAGAGTATGATGGCAGTGCACCATGCATATTAATGAGGACACACTGCCTCTACTCTAAAGATTACATGGAGCATGGGCTAATGTAGGGGGCATGTCGGACTGCTGAGCAGTCCAAAAATCCATGCCTCTGCAATGAAGAAACACCACAATTTCGAGTTACATGAGCGTGTCCGCTCACATGCACACTATGTAACACTATACTCCCCCATATGTTAAACAACTGAGAAAACTAAAAATAAAAAGAATTTTTTTTCTTCCGATATAGCTGCCTGTATTTGCATGGGTTTGCTTGGGTTTGCCCATTGCTGAGCTACAGTTAGCAGCTTAGACACCAGAACAGGATAATATGAAAAAATATACGGGAGTTAAGCAAAATAGCAATGGCATAGTGATTAGAGCCTTCACATAAAGAGAAGGCAATCCTGGTTCGAGTCCCACTACTGCACATTTCATTTTCTGTGGGAAATCTGTATACAAAAATATTTCCTGACATTTTTTATGTATAAGTTTTGTAAAAAGCATTTAAATGTTAAATGTAATAGTGAACAAATTATATATATATGAAGGTGAAATGGTTATGCATTCTGAGGCATGAGTACCCTATTTTAAGCAATATAAAGCACTGCTAAGCATGTTTTACCATTATTGAGCATATTTAAATACAATTGCATGTAGCTGCGCACCACACTAACCAGCTCAACCACAACATATTTGCACATAGCTGCACACCGCACTAACCAGCACAACATCAGGCAATGTTGGGCAACGTCGAACAACGTCTAGCAATGTCGAGTAACGTTGAGCAACATTGGGCAAAGTCAGGCAAAGTTGAGCACAGTCGGATAAACATACTCATACCTCCTTTACTGTATCTTAACCAGCCATGTCTGCCCAGCAGGAAAATAAAAAGCAGTGACAGGGCTCGAACTTAGGATACTGTGCACTATAGTCACAGCACTTAACTAAGCCATGACAGCATTTCACAAACATGCACTTTCAACAGACACATATCTATCAAAGGAATTTTAAATATTGCCAACATCAACTAAGCAGGCGTGCCTACAGCTGAGTTTTTCCAAAACTGGCCAATCACAAATAAGTGCAGGAAATGAGGCATATTTAAGCTCCACAGGTGAGAATACTTGCTATAACTGGTTGCAGCTTCCTTCTGCAGTCAGCATGCCTGGTGCTGGAGAAGGCACTCGATTTAGAATGCAATGCTGGGGCATCCAAGAGTCCAAAGTAATGGCTTGGCTCCTTGTCCACAATCATGAGGAAAGACTCCTGCGGGGCCAGTACCAGGATACCCAATATAAAATGGAGGCCTGGAACAGTCTTGCCCGTGATCTCACCAGTGCCACTGGTGTTCTTCGGACTGGTGAGCAGGTCAGGCACCATTATTCTGACCTGAAGCAACATAGGGAGGATCAACTGGCCCAGTGGATCCAGGAATCCCGTACGATGGCTAATGTCCCAGTACTGAGTAAGTAGCCATTGTATTAAGTAGTTAAGAATTGCTATGCTTGTCTATACTATGGATAGGTATGTCTCAATATCACTGCAATTACTTCACAGCTGCAGGTGTCCGGGGCTATGAACCAGCAAGCCCATGAAGATAGGCTGCAAAGGCTGCATCATGAGGTAGGTAAGTAATTATTCTGCATGTACTGTTATATAAAATAAATGAGAGAGCCTTCAAAAAGTCGTTTAACCCAATAAATAAAGGTGTAATAATTCTTTAATAAATGTATGATTCATGGAGTGTTTCTGTGTCATTTTCTTTGATATGTTGTTGTACTGTTGCATTCTAAAAATAGCAGTGTTGTATTAAGCAGTGTCAACCCACACTTGGGTAGGTCCATATAACATGGATGAAGGGAGTGCCAGTATCTTGTATGCATATGTACAACCCTCAACTGTTGGTTCATGCCCAACATGTACAGGTTAATCTGGCACATGAGTAGCTTGGTATTGTGTTCCCCAGAAATCTCAGTGTGCTGCCAGAAATGTAGGGAGCTGTTAACATATAACTGATACTTTCACCTGAACATATCTAGATAATTATATGAAAGTAGATCTGTCAGTGTACCATCTTAGCAGTAGTGTGTGTGAGCAACTCTCAAAATATGTTGCAGTAACATCTGCATCTTGGACAGTTTGTATGTAAGATACAGCTCATGTATATAACAATCTAGCAAAATCCAATTGCACAATATAAGGACATTGGATAGTGTAATAATACATGTAAGGGACATAACTGCAGTTAATAGGAATGTAGTGAAAACTAGAAGGATATATAAGTTGTTAATTGGTCTATCTTTTCCCACCCTACTGTATGTGCATAAAAAATGCAATTCCATACCTCAATCGGTATGTCTAATCTCAAAACATTTGTTGGAACATATGTCCTATTGGTTTATAAATATTTGCAATTATTTTTATGCATGTGCCCTGTTAAAATATCACAATATTGGTGGCCTGCTGCCATCAATTCAACCTGCATGCTGTTGTAATGTCCACAAATGTTCTATATATGCATGTGTTATGCTTGCTTTTCAACTGTTGAAAATCTGGTGTGTTGGTTTAATGGGAACACTTCTGCATGCTGTTATAACTAATTGGGAATGCTGTTGACTGTTACTAACCCATATCTTTATTAAACTCTCCCAGCAGACCCACCTTTCCCACCTCAGCTGGCCATGGCACCTGGCACCAGCAGATCTGGTGCCCAGCCTGGGACCTCCTCCTCAGTTGGCCCAGTGCAACCTTCAGGTGGAAGCGTTGCAGGGTATGCGGCTTGCCCCCCCCCATGCAAGTGTGGGCAGAGGAGCACCTATCACCCTTCGAATGGTCCATGCTGTGGTGCATAGAGAGATTGAATGTTCTGTTTCAGAATCTCTAAGCTAGCTTGAGGCCCGAGTGGTGCAACTCCCGGGTCAGCCTGCCCCTCCTACACAGCCACCAGCACAGCCACCCACTGGGCCATGAAGGTGCAGTGGTGACTGCCCATGGGTGGGGACCTCAGTCCCACTGTTTCCATCTGGGGGCTCATGGGCTTGCGATTTCCAAACATCCCTCCCCATCAAAGGTGTTCACCCACCACATGTTTCATATACTGGCCCTGGTATGCATCTTGTTTGTCTTGTCTTTTTACCTCCCCAACCTACCTCCCCAAATATACCTACTTCCCCTATCCCACATTCCACTCTCACCTGAAAAAAAAGGGCAATCTGCTCTCAAAAAAAAATATTATGCCCCATACATAGCTGCCCATTTTGCACACATATCCACTGGACACATGAAATGTTATTAAATTGGCATTACAACATACTTTGTTGTCCTCACCCCTCTCTCAGGGGTTGAAGAGTTCATATCTACCTCCAAATTTATTGCATATGCACAGCTGTTGCTGTTGAAGAAATTTGCAGCTATGGACCTGCCCTACACCCATCCTGATATTTTCCATACTGTCTTTCCCTCTTTGTGCCCCTTTTTCACCACTTTTCTATCTCACCATTTTTCTTTTCTTTCAAAGAAATTAGTGCAGGGGTAAGCTGGAATAAGTACTATTAAGTAGTAGTTAGCGGGTTTGCACGAGTTTGCGCTTGTTTGCGCTTGGCTAAGCAATGCTCAGCAATGCGCAAACCCACGCAAGCCCGCTTACATCTGCTTAAAAGTGCCGTAGTCACTCTGTATGTGAGGGCCCTTGTTCTGCTCAGGAGCAAAATAAAACACCTCTGTAAGTCTCGAACCCCGGACCTTGCACACACTACACAACATGAAGAAGCACTATGTCACATTAGATATACATCAAGATGGTGCATAAATAGTTATATCATGCATCAGAATGAGTGAATGTAAAGGAAAATTAGGAATACCATACCACACAACTTGTTCTGTGGATGTTGACCAACATTTGTTGTGGGATTACATTACATGACTGTGATAAGAGAAGCAGCCATTCTAGCAGGAAATAATGTTACACCATCACTTTACAACCCCACACAGTATCACAGCAGGACAAACACTAGCATATCTGTTTAGGGCAGAGGCCATACCTCCCAACTGTCCCTAATTTTCAGGGATGTCCCTGATTTTGACACAAATTGTAGCTCTGTTCCTCTGAATCCCTCCTAAAACTACTGACTTTGGCCAGAAAGGTGGTGAATTACACTTAATGAATAATGACAATAATTAAGAGTTAGACACTTCTTTTACTTCAGAAAAGGTGTATTAATTCATATGATCTGATTCTCTCAATGTTTCAACTTAATGGCACTAATATTTTAAAGGTGTCCCTGATTGTCCCTGACTTTTTCTTGACTTTTCCCTGAGTCTGTTCAAATATGTACCTGATTGGTTGGGAGGTCTGGCAGAGGCAGAAGCACAGAGGCATATTAGCCTTTCTGCTTTTACACACTGTGCAAATAGCTTTGGAAGGAGTTTTGGAAGCATACCCTTATGTAGGAATACAACATTGAAATACAAATGGATGTAGCCATGTACTGGTAGCAACCAACTGTAAGAATGCCATTGCTCAATTGCAGAAATGACCTGTGTGGTGCACAGACAAAAAATAAAAGGCTATTCTCTGGCTGTCATGTGGATAGGTCCACAGTTGGGAGATATGCAGACAGACTATTTGCCTTGATGAACTAACATGTACACAGCAACCCTGTAAGTCCAGCAAGATAAAATCCACACAATACTACTTACGCTCTCTGTACTTCTGCAGCCCTACCGAAATGTAGAATATACCTGTGTGTGCAGGGTCTACCAAGGATGTAGGTAAGCATACTCACAGTACTGAAATGTGTCCAGTTTTTCTGAGCAGCTTGTGCTAATGTCAACACTAAAAAAGCACTAACTGTTTAGAACTGAGTAAATGAATATTCATAGTATAGCAGTTCACAAACAATTCTTGTGCCAAAGGAATACATCTCTATAACTAGCTTTGTATGGCAGTTAATTGTAACAGTTGAAAATAAAGTACATCTTTCCATGTATCTTGGGGTAGCATTTTGAGGGGTGAGTACATTTCTACACTGACAAGTGGGTACTGGAAGCAGCAACATTAGGTCTGAGTACAAAATGTAAATCTCTGGCTGCACCCCTGGCTTCTGATATAAGAACTATACCAACCTCCTGTCTTAAACAATGATGTCCACACCAAACAAGGATGATCTCCATCTTGGAAAGCTGAAAGGGCCATGCCTGCATGAGTCAGCAATTTATAGTACTGGGTTGCTATGGCAGTGATTACTGCAATTAATACACAGCAGACTGCATGAAATTAGCAAATGTTGGCCACTAATTGGTGCAGAGGCCATCACATGCTCATGTGCAAATTCCTACAAAAGCAGGCTGCAATCTCTGCCAACAAACTCAATCACTCTATTGCACAGGCTGACAGAGCGAGAGACAGCAAGAGAGAGACAGAGAAAAGGAAAAAGAAACATTACCAAATTATACAAAGGAAAGGTATGTGACACATATGTATTTACTGGCATGTAGTAGATGTTATTGAAGAATAGTCTACATAATGTGAAACAGTCATATGTGGCAGCAGTACTTCTTTATGCACATATGTTCTGCTTAACTACTGCTATAGACAATACTGTGTGTACCTGTGGGCAGTTGGACATACCTGTGAAATGTGTAGCTCAGCATTAAATGTCAAAGATCTGATCCATGTTATCTGTGTTCTGTACAGTAGTGTGGCCAATCGCTGTTGGGGGGATTAGCACTGACATTATATAAACATGGATGTGACAGAAAAACACATGCATGATAGTCATATTAAAGTGTAGCTTAGCACTGGCAACTGCTGTAGCAGTCTAGTATGCTTATCTAGCATCTGTTGCCATATATACCCCCCCTAATGTTAGTCTGTGCTCATATGTGACATCTGTTTGTGTTGCAGCAAGGCCCAACAGTTCAGCTGTGAGGTCCAGGGAGTTACAACAGTGTGGACCTTGTGTGTGTATGCCACACACATACGGAGAAATATATATGTGTCATATATATTCACATCCGTATATGTGCATAGAGCAGAGGACATATTGCTACTGTTTGTGAAGGGGGGAGATATATATGTTGGTGAAGGTTAGTATGTGCATATTTGTATGTAGGTTTTAGTGTGTGACAAACAAGACAGCATACAGTGCTGGTATATGACATGTGGTGGTTAAACACTGTGGGTGGTTTGTTCAGTTTGCAATGTTGAAGCCAGTAAGGCCTGCTAAAGCTACCTGGGCTGTGAACACCTTCAATGCATTTATCCCAAGACTGTGCAATTTTATTACATTACTGTACACCTTACAGCCATAATTGATATTCTCACTATGAAAGGTGAAATGTATATGTGCCTACATATATATGCATATGTAGACCAATGGATGTGTATATGTATATATACACACACATATATATATATATATATATATATATATATATATATATATAGTTATATATACTCATACACACCTACACCTACTTGTTGCAATAGATTCTCTGTACTGTTGACTGACTGTGATGGTCAATATATTTGTGAATATGTCAAAGATATGTATCTGTGGGATAGCTTAGTGGGAAACTGTTTATGTCATGGTATTATGGGTCCTGGCTTTGATCCTAGCAAAAGCTGTGTATTCTGTTGCTAGGCAGAACAAGTGCTATTGCATACAGTGTGATTAAGTCCCTTGGTTTTAACTAGGGTGTGTCATTGGAGGCTAAAGCACTACATCTATGATTATTGATTGGTACCGATGTTGAATGCAAATCCTGTGTGTACTGTAGTACTACTTGAAGCTCTGGGCCTGTACAGCAAAGTATGGTGTATGTCCACATTGCTTGCCTCCACTGTTTTGTGTGGTCCCTGTATTCATCACAGATTACATTTCTCAAGATTAAGGTTGTGTAAGTAGTGACACACAGTACTGTATAGTACACACTGAAAGCTTATCTGGGTTGTCATACCTTTGTGTCATGTAATTATGTCTGATGTGTGTGTGGGTATGTCTGTAACATGTCCTTTGACATATATGTGGTAAAACATATAACTGCGTATCTCGCAACATTCAAAAAGTACTACAGCAGTATGCAACCTATATTCCCAATTGTGCACATATTTTGGCCATGGGTTTGTTATTAACAAGTTGTGTGGTATAATAGTAATACATTTACTGGACCTTACACTGATTGTGATGGATGATATATTTCTTTACACATCAGCTTGATGTATATCTGCTGTAGCTAGGTGGTGCATCATGTTGCATACTGTGTGCCAGGTACTATTGTATAGTCTTATACAGTGATTTTATTTTGTTGCTGTGCAAAACATGGTTCATTAGATAGAGAGTGAGCAAGCCACTTTCAAGCAGTTGTGGGGTGAGCAGTGATAAGTGGCAGTTACAGTGTTTCACTCTCGGTTAGCTTATAGGTTGCTATATATGGCAGTTCAGTGATATCTGTACTGTATAATGTTAAATGTGGCATATGACTTTCTCAAACATATTTCTGTATTTATAACTTCCAGGGATCATGGCCCATCACAGGAACCCCAGTTACAGCAGTGCTGAAGGTGATATCATTACTAGCAGTATGATTCAGCACTACCGTCTCATGTTCTTACGAACCAGCCAGGACCAGCAGGAGTATACTGCAATGTGGAAAGATGTTGTCCGCAGGGTCAATGAAGTAGGCCTTTATAACTGGACATATGAGTAGATACGCCACCACTGCAGTGATCTTCTCAGACATGTCCGTCAGCATGCTGCTAATGTGCGTAGACAACAGCTTGCAACAGGAGGTGGTGTTAATATCCACCCCACTCACCAGAGTGGAGGAGCTGCTTCTGAGCCTGGTGGCACCTGCCCAACAACAACAGCAGCAGACATACACCATGATGGAGGTTGTAGCCACCCAGCAAGCACACATGGAGCATGCAGGTAACATGGCATATCTGTAGACTACTGTTATCTGTATTGGTAGATCATGCATATGTGAGATGTGGAGTGTGTCGCTCAAAGATGTGGAGCCTGTGGTTGTGCAATACTGATCATTTGGAACATAATCTGTAGCCCTGTGAATGTAAACTGTTATTGTACTGTAAGATTGCAAACACACAGTAGCAATGCCACAGTTGTGGCCACTGACAAACTATCTCATCTCTATGTAGGTCCCTCTGGGGTGACACCAAGGCAGTGGACAGATGCTGGTGAGTGTGTTCTACATTTATTATTTTAAATAAAAAGTGCATGTCATAGTTAAGGTGTAGGCCATGTACACATGTAACACACCTACCCATAATGCATGCTGTGCATCTTTGGAGTAAGAGTACACACATTTCACTAATGTGATTAGCTGCTCAAACACATGCAATACCCAGACCATCTCAAACAAATGTGGCTAGACTGTAATGACCATTGGATGGGCACAGTTGATACTCAGCATGCACATAACATACACATCTATGTCATACACAGAGCATTTTAACATGCTATACATAAAGGATTCCCAAACCCTCTGTAAAGACACACTCCAGTATCCAAAATCTTATCCACACACACATAATATACCTGAGGGGTAGAGGCCTATCATGGGGCATCTAAACACTCTGCAACACACTACACATTCATGTCAGGGAATGCTCCTTATTGGCCTCCTTACAAACTCACGTAACAACTGGTTGTGAAATGATGAATTTAGCCAAGGTAGTTCAGTTCTGGCACAGCATGATTAGTGCTGGTTTGGGAAACATTTGTAGCCTTGAGTGACCACCTGATGCTTCATGATGATGGCCTATGGCACTATACCCCATCCAGTTATTGTAACCACAGTACTACACATAGCTTTCATTGTTATACACCTTAATGTTGCATGTGTGCACACATATGCACCTCTATACAGTATGCATACCAATCACCATTTGCACAACTGACACATATATGTATTTTGATGCTATTGAGTGGCTAGGTCATATGACACACATTGGGTATGTGTAGTGTTTAAATATGCAGTTGTGTTTTAGCATGCTATGTCAGGGATGAGACTGGCATGTCCACAATATGATCTACACTCACCATAAGTACCGTACATTGGGTATGTGGCCGAATGACATTCCATCAATTATCCATGAACCACTGATGATGTTGTGTGAATACTCATCATGCATGTGCTAAAAATGTGTCCACAATTATTTGCTAAAGACACAGAGGCTGTAAACAGCACTGAATACCTATCTGACACACATATATACATCCAGCAATGGTATGTACACCTGTGAGTTATGGTGCACAGTACATTACAGGGTTATGAATACCTGCACAGCAATGTTGTGTCCATGTATGCTTTGTGTTCCAGGGGGAGGGCCATCACCTAACAACAAATCACATGCATCAAAGCCATGTATACTGTTAGTAACAAGGACTGACTACACTTGCACTGCATGCTGTTGAGCAACACATGTCCTACATGCTGACATGTGTGATATGACTGTTTTGCTTGTGATACTGTACCCCACCATCACCTGCTATTGTGTATGTTCTGTGATTGCTGGTGTTGTGTGTGTCTGCTTTAGGGAGGAGTGTATTTTTGTGTGTGTGCATGTGTGTATATGCGCATGTGTGCATATGCACATATGTGCATGTGTGCATGTGCACATGTGGGCATGTGTGCATGTGCGCATGTGCCCATGTGTGCATGTGCGCATGTGTGCATGTGTGCATATGTGCATGTGCACATGTGGTCTGAAGTCATGTTCAGGTCTTAAAATGTGTTTCCTGTTTTCCTCTCATAGGTGCCGAGGTGGGGCTGGTTCAGTACAGCAGGGAACCTGATGTCACTGAGACAGACAGTGATGATGAGGATAGGTGTGTTGAGGCACAGGCAGGATTGTCAGGGTCCGTTGTTGGGCCACCCATTGACAGTACACAAGTCTCCACCCCATCCATGCACACATTCATACTGCCTGTACATCCATCATCACCATTGCCCTTAGCTGAGGGACAGTGTATCTATGGCACATGTATCAGGACACAGCAGCCATAGCCAGATGTCTGGAATGGTACCACATAGGCAGATGCCCAGGCGTTCTCATCAGAGCACTGCTGGTCATCATGCCCCTGACAGACATGCCACACCTCTTTCTACCACATACATGTTCCAGGCTATGGAGGCATAGACACGAATGGAGCAGTACACCAGACAGGGACTAAGGGCATAGAGGGCTCATAACACCTCTGTAAATGACAGTATCCATGACCTAGCAGGTGCCATATGTCACTACACTGAAGTCATTAATAGACGTTGGGATGAGACATTGGATGTCCTCCACAATGTCATGTCCATGTGTCAGGACAATGCAGGACGGTTGAGACTTCGACGTGGATGTATGCCAGCAACATCAGCATCTGGAGGTCGCCATGGACGTCCAGCAAGTCACAGCTGCTCCTGTAGTGCCAGTACCAGCCCCAACAATGTTGGGGGGTGTTCATAGACCATCCTAGCAAAGCACATGCACGTGGCTCTGGCCAGTCCCAGCAGGGACCTGGATCCAGTGGGCATAGGTCAACCTTTTCGGATAGTACCCTATCTGGATTAGTACCTGATACTGTCTGTAGCACCCCTGCCAGGCACAGGTTCCTTATCCATGGCCAAAGATGGTGATTTGTAAAGCCTGCCATGTATAGTCTGTAGCTGTCTCACAAATCCCTGTATATGGCAGCCACATGGTGGAACTGTGTGCATGCAGACACACACACATAAACCAGAAACCTAGGGCAAACACATACCCGCACACATTACATCAACATTGGCCCATAACAGTACTCATGGCCCTCACACACACTCACACACACATGTTGATTGTATGGCTCTGTGTAGGCCTCTGGCAAACCAACAACACACCCTGTGCATATGATGAAACCTGTGCCACCTCCTGTCATCTGTAACATTGATGCAGGAACAGGCTAACTTGGTGCTGATGCACAGGGTGACTTTAATAAAGTATAGCAATGGTTGGATGTGTAGCATGTTGTCAGCAATAAAGTGTAATGATATCCTTGAAGGTGTAGCTGAGCAGGCATGATGCATTAAAGCTGTAATTAGCAATGTTTTATTGTTTTCAATAGTGTTAATTCCAATTGTGTTTTGTTTGCCCATGTGCCACATGGCTGATGTGTGTTGTTGTGTCAGCATGCTTTATATAGTGGACAGTAAGTGTGGGGTGTGTGCAACACAGATTTGCAGGTGTCCATTTGTGAACATGGTGGAGGTGCACTGTCTGCATGTACATGCATATTGGACACATGGGCAGGGTGACATGCCCTGTATTGGCCAGTGTTAACACTCCATAGTTTCTATTGGTGGCCAGTATGCATTGTACTACACACATTTTGGAACTTGAGTACGCATGTGTGTGTATGACATGGGTTGACACTGTGCTGTGGGTGATGCTGTTGTTGTTATCTGTCATTGGTTTGCATTACTAAGGTTAACACTGTCCCAGCTGCATAATCCTTTAGTAATGCACACTGTTCACCTACAGGGTTGCATGGACCGTGCTATCACAAACACAAGAAATTCTCACTTATACAGTAAAAGTGCATTAGTCTCATGGACCCCTGCCATAAACTAAATATATAATAGAAGGTGTGAAGTTGTACCAAAAAAGAGTTACATACCAAGAAGGGATAACCTGTCTGGCCAGTATCATTGGGAAAATACAATCCCTCAATAAACATACAAGGCAAGCATCAAAATACAAAATGGCAATGATTCCAAAGACAACACTAAAGCTTTATTTAGTGTAGTGTATAATCTACAGGGGAAATCTCAGACTGGGTCACGGTTAATGTAAATGGTCACAAAGTACACTTATCTGACTGACTTTACCAATTTCTCGTCAGACAGTTTGAATGCGGATTTCACCACACAGTCGTTACACAAGGGCCACATTTCCAGACCTGAAGAATGTAAAACCTGATGATTCACAGACACTCAAGTTAAAACATCTCTTTACCAAAGTCCAAACCACAGTGGCAATGGTACTGGACAGTGTCCATGGCTGTGTCATACACAAGCTGACATATGAAGTCACCACTCACCTAAACACTCTGTCCAGATGCAGCCTCTATACATGTTACATACTTGTGGAATGATGCATGGTAATGGTGTTCACAGTCCACAAGGGTTGAGCTACAACGTCTTCTTCTTCTCCTTTCGGGTGCTCCCATTAGGGGTCGCCACAGTAGATCATCTGTTTCCATTTCTTCCTGCCTTCTGCATCTTGTGCTGTCACACCATCCACATGCATGTCCTCTCTCACCACAGCCATAAAGCTCATCTTAGGCATTCCTCTTTTCCTGTTACCTGGTGGCTTCATTCTTATCATCTATTTCACAATATACTCTCCATCCCTCCTCAGCACATGTACAAACCGACTTAATCCTGCCTATCTGGCTTGGTCTACTAATCTTCAAACCTGGGCTGACCCTCTAATATACTTATTCCTAAACCTGTCAACCCTCGTCACACCGAGTGTAAATGTTAACATAAATTGATTAAGGGTAGAACTACAACAGATCCTGGAAACTCTCACCCTATAAGCCAGACAAATGTTATCGGGAAGGCTATGGAGCACAGCATTATGGAACTCATTAACAGAGACATTATGAACCTGCAAACACTGCACCATACCCACTTAGGTTCTCTAAAGGCCAGATCATGGCTCCTACACTTACTAGACTTCAAGTCAGTTAACAAGGCTATAGGTAAGGGAGGGGAGATCCACACAGCCAAGCTATAGCTCTCCAGCAATTCATACCCATCCCACATTCTGGTATTATACATATCCTCAACAAACTGACCATAAATGATTGTTAGATGATGGATTGACAATTGACGCACAGATGTAGGACACATACCAACATTTGCAGCCTCCATGTCCAGATGACACACACATCCACTAAAACAGTATCATAGAGACAGATACCTGATGTCAAACTCATGCTGTAAAGCTATAAGTAAAAAGAAAGCATAGTTATCCACTTTTCCAAAACAAAGTATCCCCAGAGTACAACATAGGTAGTAGCCCCCAAAATGTGGAACAGGTACTAATGTATACATAGAGCCATGTGTTTAGTCATCTCTCCTTTGTTAATCACATTACCAAAGGGTTTTGGAAATCCCTCTGTGGAGCACATAAGAAATAAAGGGTTTGCATGCAGATCCACAGAGGTTGTTGCACACCTATAATGATTAGTCATCTTTGCCAGACTTTGCTTGCTTTGGAACAGGATTCAAATATACCTCAAGCATAAACCCTCACTCACACTCTTCAATAGAAACCGTGATGAGTGGATGTGAAACAGAAGACATAGCCCAGTGAACACTGCAGTGGCTAAGCTTGTCACTAGCATACAAAAGTGACCTAAGGTCTGGAAAGTGCCAGCACGCTCTGGCAAAGATAACAGATGCGTTCATGGAGAAAGCAGAGTACCCTCCTATGAAATAATTGAGGTCACATGTATGTATATGGCTTTGCCCCACAGCTACCTTACATGTGCAATGCACATACAGTTGTCATTGTGCTATGTCATACACTAGAAAAATCAAAACCCACTCCACATTGACCAACAGTGTCACACACCTGGAGCATATACATACAGTCAGCAAGTGCAAGATTCATACTCCTTCCTAAATACATTATGAAATTACAGCAGTATGCATTTACACAATGCGCTATACACATGACTATGATGTCTCCTTTTCACAGGTATATTTGTAGGATGGTGACATCATCAGACTTGACAAAGATGAGTATATCACTTTTAAGGGGTGTGAGTAGTCTCCAAAAAGGTTCCCCCTTTCCTGGAAGTGCAGGATTCAAACCCCTATCTAATTACATTATGATATTACAACAGTACACATTTACACGGCTTGCTATACACATTACTGGGATTGCTGTTTTCCAGTTATATTTGTAGGATGGTGACATCATCAGACTTGACAAAGATGAGTATACCACTTTTAAGGGGTGTGAGTAGTCTCCAAAAAGGTTTCTCTTCCCCAGGGAGATGCACACACTCACACCGTTAAAGTGCAGGATTCGAACTCCTATCTAACTACATGATGATACCACAGCAATACACATTTACACAACATGCAATACACATTCTTGGAATTTCTTCTTTCCACAGGTATATTTGTAGGATGGTGACATAATCAGACTTGACAAAGATGAGTATACCACTTTTAAGGGGTGTGAGTAGTCTCCAAAAAGGTTGCTCCTCCCCCAGGAGACAAACACAGTTGGCAAATGCAGGATTCAATCCCCTAACTGACGACATTATGATATTACAGCAGTATACATTTACACGACGTGCTATACACAAACTGGAATTCTTTTTTTCCACAGGTATATTTGTAGGATGGTGACATCATCAGACTTGACAAAGATGAGTATACCACTTTTAAGGGGTGTGAGTAGTCTCCAAAAAGGTTGCTCCTCCCCAAGGAGACACACACACACACACACACACACACACACACACACACACACACACACACACACACACACACACACACACACAGTTGGCAAGTACGGGCTTCTTAATCCAAACTAAGTACGTCTTTACACTTCAGCAAGCAATATGGAGTTACAGGGTGCAATACAGACATTACTTGCTGACAGTTTGCCCAAAGGTTTTTTTCACATTTGCTAACCTCAGCAGGCTTATCATACTAGGTGTATTGTGAGTGTATTGTATGCATAGGCCATGATCATATCATATATGGGTTGATGCACCATATGCTGGCACACACAGGGTCAAACCAGTGGCTAAGCTCTGTCAACCCAATACTGGACAATACAGTCAGGAGGAGTAGGGTCATACAACCACAACACCAACTGTCTCACATAGACCTACAATATAAGCACCAGCAAAACACACACATAAATACACATTACCATATTCAGAGAATACAAATATTAATCTGAAAAAGAGAGAGTGTCCTCTTAAGCAGACAAGCAAGCAACATGCACCTCCAAGCACACGCCAGAAAACACATAATATACCAAAGCAGTGTGCCTCACAACAGGCCCTAGGACAAAACAACATACCCAACACACTAGTAATAGGTGACTTCATAGTGAGGCACACAGATGTTCCACTCACTCGGCTGGACAAGGGGAAGGTTACTGTCAGTTGTCTGTCAGGTGCTATGATCCGCCACATAACACAAGCACTTACATCACACCAGAACAGGTACATATATGATGTGTTCTTTGTACATGTCAGTGTGAATGATCTGAGACATACCTCCCAGGACAACAGGACAAGAGATATATATTAGCTCTATGAGCATGTAGCCCAGGCTGGTATGACCCTGACCTTGAGTAACATCTTACCTTCACCTACATGATACTGCAATATAACAGAAAGATGATAAACTTCAACAATTGGCTGAGCTTCTGGTGTCATTTAAAGGGGATCCAGTCTCTGTCTGCCTGTGATGACATGATAGACAAGCTTCATTGCTTCGCTACAGATGGTTTTCACCTGTTGCCCCTATGCTTCTGAATACTGGCCAAGGCTCTTGCTGTCCCATATTGCCTTTGTTAGGCAAGGCTCAAAGGTTTATAGGTTCATAGGTTCATAGGTAGGTACTAGGTTACCGGCCCTGGGGCCTATACAAGCCCAGCCAAAAAGGTACCCTGGCTTTTGCCACCCAAGAAATTTATTTTCCTGTGCCACTGTCGAGCAGAGACACAGAAGTGATCCCCGGGGTGAATTTCCTATTTCCCATCCAATCATCAAGATTTTTCTTGAAGAGTGCTAATGAAGAGCTTTGCTTGATATAGATAGGTAGCTTATTCTGGAGTATGGGAAGTCTCTGGGACAGGAATCTATCCCTCCGGCATGTTCTGTTTATTGTGGCGACAAGGTTTAGGTCCCTAGAGTGTGTAGGTTCATAGGTTCATAGGTAGGTACTAGGCTATCTGCCCAAGGGCATTTATAAGCCTAGCCAGAATGTGTTGGCTTTCACCTCCCTTTTAAATTAGTTTCCTGGGCCTCTGTCTAGCAGGGCCACTGAAGTGATCCCAGGGGTAAATTTATGATTTCCCATCCACTCGTTAAGATTCCTCTTGAAGAGAGTCAGCGAGGGGCTCTGCCTAACATAAACTGTAATTCTATTCCAGAGCAAGGGAAGTCTCTGGGACAGGAATCTATCCCTCCAGCATGTCCTGTTTATTGCTGTGCAGAGGTTTAATTCACTGGAGCATGTGGCTCTAAGAGATTTGGTTTTCTTGAGGTAGAGCATGTCCATTAATTCCGGGTTGGACATGGCCTTATACGTCAGGCGTAGATCACCTTTGAGCAGGCAGTAAGCAACCGAGTAGAGCTGGAGTTTCTTTAGTCGAGCTGCATAAGGCATCTCTTTGAGGCCCATGATCCTCTTAGTGAGGTACTTCTGTGGTCTTTCCAGCTGTTGCATGTGCCGATTAAGGTACATACCAAATGGGGCATTTTACTCTATTATGGGCCTAATGAGTGATGAATAGAGGGGCACAATGACCTCTCTTGATCTAGGGGTGAACCCTTTTGTGATTAGGTAGGCTACATAGAAGGAATTTCTAACCCCTCTGGCAATGTGATTATCAAAGGAGAGGTTACTATCTACCTGTGTTCCCAGGTCCCTAATTACATTTTCCGTATCTAGTGGATTATCACCTATGTGATAATTCATGGGCACTTTGTTTTTTCCAAAGGGGATGACTATGCATTTTTTGGCATTCAGCTTGAGGCCATGGTTTTGACACCAGGTATCTGTCTCTGTAAGACCCTTCTGGAGGATGTCTGTGTCAGCCGGAGAGTCGATTATGGCCCCCAGTTTGCAGTCATCTGTTAACTTGGTCAGCCATTGTCCTCCTGTGCTTGCCTGTACCACAGAGAAGTATATACTGAACAGGAGGGGTCGCAGGACCGAGCCCTGTGGGACACCACTTGTGACTGGTTTAGATCTGGACATGTCACCCGCAACTCTGACCATGTGTGCTCTATCCATGAGCCAGTTGGCCACCTATCTCGTGACATAGGGGTTAATGTTCAAGCTGGTAAGCTTATCTATGATGCCAGAGTGGGGAATGATGTTGAAGGCCTTAACGAGGTCCAGGTAGGCTGTGTGGACTACCTTCCCTTCATCTATGGCCTTGGTAACTGTTTCAAAGAAGTCAACTAGGTTTAGGAGGCAGGATCTGCCTTTAACAAAGACGAATTGGGTAGGGTCCAGTGTCTGGAGGTTCCCAATGTCTCTGTTTATGAGTTCCACAGCTTTGCAGACCAGGCTGGTCAGGCTTATAGGGCGATAGTTCCCAGGTTCTGTTGTGGCACCACCTTTGTGGAGTGGGATGACTGTTGCTGTACGCCATTCTTTGGGTACATAGCCTGTGGTAAGGCTAAGTCTGAACAATGAATTTAGGTGAGGGTTTAATTTCTTTTGGAGCTCGTGTAAGGTGCAGCCTGGGACACCATCTGGTCCCATTGATGCTGTGTTCTTAGCTTTGGAAGGGGCTATTTTTACCTGCATGTCTGTGATGTCTGGGGCTCTGCATTCTTCCAGGATGGACGCAGGCCCTGTTGGGGGTGAGGGGGGTGAAGTTTATGCTGAACTTGTCTGCCAGGATGTTGGCAATATCAGTTGGTTCAGTGTATTTTATGCCATTTTGCAGTAGCTCAGAGCATATCTGTGAGTTGCCACCTAAATTTTTGATATAGCTAAAGAAGGCTTTGTGGTTATCTTTAGATTCCTTGGCAATTTTTCTTTAGAAACTGGCCTTGGATGATTTTATGAGCGATCGCAGTTTCTTGCTAATAATGATCAGTGATGCATTTCCTTTTTGGAATTTTGCTCTATCATGTAGTAGTTTCCTCCTTCTGTTGTATAGCTTATTTATGGCTGGAGACCACCAGATTGGTTTCCTCTTTTTGGAGGAGTGAGTCTTGGTTTTACTTAGGATGGCTCGATCCATGCACCCATGTAGATGCTCATAGAATGCACTTGTAAAGGATTCTGCAGATTTGATAGCATTATCCTGTAGCAAGGGGGCTTTGAAACTTTCCACTTTGGTCTTGAGAAATGTGAAGTTTGCTTTCGAAAAGTTTTTCACAGTGGTTTCCTTGACTGGGGGTGGGGTTGGGATGTGGATGTCCAGTGTGATTACTTTATGATCTGATCTTACCAGCAGGTGATTTACCTCTGGTGTGGAACACTGATCCCCCATGTTGGTGATGATCAGGTCCAGTATGTTGTCACCTCTAGTGGGTGTGGTGACCAGGGTGTTTGAGTTTATAAACTCTAGGAAGCATTGAGCAAAGGAGTTTGTACTTGAGTAATTCTTCCAGTCAATGTTTGGGTAGTTGAAACCTCCTAATATCATGGTGTTTGGTAGGACCTTTATATTTTCCAGTGTTCTCAGGAATGCTGAGTGAGGGTGCTGAGACAAGGTAGGTGATCTGTAGCAGGCTATGATCTTATAAGCAGCTTTGCCCACTGTTAGTTGCACTTGGATGGTCTCCGAGGCCGCGTGCTGTGCCACTAACCTGGAGGTGTGAGTATCCTTTATGAAGATGGAAACACCCCCTCTTTTTGTATTTCGGTCCAGGTTTTGGGGCCAAAGCTCGGAGGGATTGGGATTTCTTTAAGTGGAGCATGTCCAACAGCTCTGTGTTAGACATAGCTTTGTATGCTAGGCAGAGATCACCTCTGAGTAGGCGATATGTGACAGAGTAAAGCTGGAGTGTTTTGAGATGGTCTTTGTAGGGCATGTATTCAAGGCCAGTAATCCTCTTTGTGAGGTATTTCTGCGGGCTTTCCAGTTGTTGTAGATGTCTTGTGAGGTACATACCAAAAGGGGCGTTGTACTCTATAATGGATCTAATGAGTGATGAGTAGAGGGGAACAATGACCTCTTTTTTTCTGCTTGAGAAACCTTTTGTAATGAGGTGTGCCATGTAGAAGGATTTCCTGACTACTGTGGCAATGTGATTATCAAAGGAGAGACTACTGTCCACCTGTGTCCAAAGGTCTCATCACACTTTCAGTGTTAAGTATACTACCGCCTATGTTGTAGTTCATAGGTACAGAGTTTTTACCAAAGGGGATGACAATGCACTTTTGGCATTGAGCTTGAGGCCATGGCTTTGACACCAGGCATCTGTCACAGTGAGGCCCTTTTGTAGGATGTCCACATCATTAGTAGTTTCGATTATGGCTCCTAGTTTGCAGTCATCTGGGAACTTCATTAGCCAAAGACCTTTTGTGTTAGCCTGTACTTCAGGGAAATAGATACCAAACAGGACAGGACACAGTACTGAACCCTGTGGTACTCCACTTGTCACTGGTCTGAAGTTGGATTTGGAGTCTGCTACTTTCACAGTGTGGGTTCTGTCAGTAAGCCAGTTGGCAACCCATCTTGTGACATAGGTATTTATACTTAGTTTAGTGAGTTTATCTATAATTCCAGAGTGGGTGATGGTCTCAAAAGCCTTGGCAATATGTAGATAGGCTGTGTGAACCACCTTACCCTTGTCAACAGCTTTGGTGACTGCTTCAAAGAAGTCTATCAGGTTTAGGAGACATGATCTGCCTTTTACAAACCTAAACTGGTTGTGGTCCAGAGTTTGGAGATTACCAATGTCTTTATTTATAAGTTCCATGATGATACGTTCCACGGCCTTGCTGATCAGGCTCATTAGGCTAATGGGGCACTAGTCCATGGTGGCTCCCCCCTTCTGTAGTGGGATAACCATTGCTGTGCACCATTCAGCAGGCACAAAGCCTGAGGTGAGGCTATGACTGAACATGGTACTTAGGTGTGGTGCCAGTTTGTTCTGTAGTTCATGTAGAGCGCAGCCTGGGATGTTGTCTGGTCCCATGAATGCTGTGTTCTTGGCTTTGGAGAGTGTAGTTTTTACCTGTGCAGCCATGATTACAGGAACTTTGCATTCTTCCGGTATAGAGATGGGATCTTTAGGGGGTGAGAGGGGGGTACAATTAGCACTGAAACTATCTGCCAGGATGTTGGCAATATCATTTGGGTCTGTATATTTATTGCCATTGTGCTGCAATGCAGAGCAGATCTGAGTGTTGCCATTGAGATTCTTGACAGCTATAGAATGCTTTGTGGTTGTCTTTAGAATCAGTGGCGATTTTGTTTTCATAACTAGCTTTGGAGGATTTTATGAGGGATATCAGCTTCTTACTGTAGTTGACTAGGGAGTTCCTCCAGACATGGGATTTTACCCTCTTTTGCAACAGTTTCTTCCTTCTGTTGTACAGTTTGTTTATGGCAGGAGACCACCAGATTGGCTTCCTTTCCTTGGAGTATAGCATCTTGGTTCTGTTTGGGATAGCATGATCCATGCACTCATGTAATTGCTTATAAAATGCAATTGTGTAGGATTCAGTAGTTGTAACTGTACTGTCCATCTGCATGGTTGTCCTGAAGTTCATCACTTCTGTCTTAAGAAGCATGAAGTTGGCTTTGGAGAAATTTTTTAACATGGTTTCCTTAATGGGGGGGGTGGGGGCAGAATGTGGATATGTAGGGTAATTAGCTTATGGTCAGATCGGACCAATGAGGCGTTGACTTCAGGTGTCACTCAGGACAAACCAAACCCCATAACCAACACAAATAACCACAAAGTGAGCTAAATGCTACTCATTGCCAGAAGTCTCAGCCTCCAAATGCACACACTCGAGGCACTCCTCAGTATGGAGTATATTGATATCGGTGCAGTAACAGAAACCTAGTTCAAGGCTCCAGAGAGCACATCAGCACTACCAGGATACTACTCATTCCATACCTTCCAGCATCAGAACCTGGATCATAGAACATAGGGTGGGGATGTATCCATATTCATCAAGGATACCTACACCTCTCTCTACATCCTCTCTACAGGATATGTACCCATAGAATGTTGCACAGCAACGTTCTTCCCACTCCACAGGGGTGGGGCCACAAAAGACCCTTGGCATTCACGCTCTATGAGCCTGACGAATCTGATCTGCAAGGCAATGGAGCCAATCATAATGGAAGTCAACAATAAAGACATTGGGAACATTCACGCAGTTGAGCACACCCAGTTTTGCTTCATCAAAATGCAGATCACACCTCCTGAACTGGGTGGATTTCTTTGAGACAATTACCCAGGCTACAGATGATTGAAAGGAGTTCCACACAGCCTACCTATACCTCGCTAAGGCCTTTGACACCATTCCCCAGTCAGGTATCATAGATGAACTCAGCAACCTGGGCATGAATCCATACATCAAAAGATGGATTGCAAACTGGCTCACAGATAGATCCCACAAATTAAGAGTTGCTGGCTACATGTCAGACTCTACACCGGTAACAACTGGTGTCCCCCAGGGTTCAGTCCTGGGGTCCCTCCTGTTTGGTATATTCTTCTCAAAAGTACATGCCAACACAGGAGGGTTGTGGTTGACTAATTTTGCTGGGAACTGTATAGTGTTTGCCATAATAGATTCCCCGAATGACACAAATATTCTCCAGAAGGGACTCTATGAGACAGATGTGTGGTGTCAGAATCATGGCCTCAAGCTCAATGTGAAAGAATGCATAGTAATCCCCTTTGGGTAAAACAAAGTACCTACAAACTACCACATAGGTGTTACCCCCTAAAAACTGACAAGGTAATAAGGGATCTGGGGACACAAGTAGATAGTCAACTTTCCTTTGACAACCATGTTGCCAAAGTGATTAGGAAATCCTATGTGGCCCACCTAATCAACAAAGGGTTTGCATCAGGAACAAAAGAGGTAGTGGTGGCCCTCTACACTTAAGTTATCAGACCCATCATTGAGTACAATGCACCATTTTGGATGTACTCAACTAAGCATATCCGGCAGCTGGAGAGACCACAGAGGTACCTCACCAAGAGGATTACTGGCCTCAAACAGTTGTGTTATGCAACACAACTGGTAAAACTAAATCTGTTCTCCATTGCGTACCACCTACTCAGAGGCACACTCTGCCTAGCATACAGAGCTATGTCCAACACATAACTGTTGAACATGCTCCATCTACGGATAATAAAATTGAGTCGCACTACACACTCCAGGGATATGAACCTCATCACAACAATGAATACAACATGCTGGTGCGATAGAGTACCATCCCGGACACTTGCCTTACTGTGGAACAGAGTCCCAATGTACATCAGACAGAGCCCCTCACTGACACTCTTCAATAGGAACCTTGATGAGTGGATGGGAAACAGACAATTCACACCAGGCATCACATCAACAGCCCCACTAGAAAGGGGCTTAGGGTATTAACTATTAGAACTAGGGCTTTGGATACTAACAATTGGGGTGGTGAAAGCTGCACAACTTGCCTAGGCTAATATATGCCTTCGTGAAGATAGTCTACTACATACCTATGAACCTATGTGACAGGTACATGTCTACATGTGTACTTCATTGTACAGTCATGCTGTACAGCAGGCACATGCACCACATACACTGTAATGCTTACAGATACTGGTAGCTATTATGTACAGTGGGTGAGATGTGCACCTCATGTCTTTTGTGCCATTGGGATGTGTGCTGGGTGGGACAGTCCTGGATGGCTCCCTGTCATGATCACCCTCTTACACACATCTCTGCCCATCCATCTTTGGCTTATTATACTGTGTTCCCCCTACATATATATAAGTACATAGGTAGGTAATAGGCTATCTGCCTGAAGGCATATATTAGTATGGCCAGAGTGTGCAGCCATCACCACACATGGGGTTAGTTCCCTAGGCCTCTGTGTAGTAGAGCTGATGAAGTGATCCATGGTGTGACAGTTCAGTTTCACATACACTCATCAAGGCTCCTCTGGAAGAGTGTCAGTGAGGGACTCAGCTTAATGTAGGTTGGGAGCCTGTTCCAAAGCAAGGGAAGTCTGTGAGTTAGTAATGTATCCCTCCAACATGTTCTATTTATTGTTGTGATGATGATATCCCTAGAGCATGTGGCACAGTGAGCTTGGGTTTACTTCAAATAGAGCATGTACATCAGTTCTGCATTGAACATGGACCTGCCTGTTGGGCAGAGATTGGCTAAGTAGACAGTATGCAACAGAGTACTGATTGAGTTAACTTCAGTCTTGTTGCATGGGGCAACTGTTTGAGGCCAGTAATCCTCTTGTTGAGGTACTTCAGTGGTCTTTCCAGCAGCTGAAGGTGCCTAGTCAGATTCATCGCAAGTGTGCCGTGATACTTTCTGATGAGTCTGATGACTGATGAGTAGAGGAAACCTCCTTTGACCTACATGCAAATACCTTGGCAATTTGTGGGAGCACATAGCATGATTCTCTAACCACTTTGTGAATGTGTTCCTGGAAGTAGAGATGACTATCCACATGTGTCCATAGATCCCTTATTATTACCTCCATATTTAGGGTGTTGGCACCTATGTGGTATTTGTATGATTGTAGCTCAAGGCCACAATTTTGACACCACATCTGTCTGACTGAGACCCTTTTTAAGTATGTCTCTGTTGTCCCAAACATCGATTATGACAACCTTTTTGCAGTCATCCACAAGCGTTGCTAACCATAGCCCTCAAGTGTTTGACTGTATTTCTGAAAAGTATACATCAGACAGGAGGGGTCCCAGGACTGAGCCATGGGGGACAGCAGTTGTTACCAGCTTACAGTCCAACAGAGAGACCACAATTATTACCTTGTGGGGGTCTATTTGTGCCCCAGTTGTCAATCCATCAGATGATATACGTGTTTATGCACAGGTTGTTGATTTTGTGGATATGACATGTGTGGGATGTTGGAAAAGGGCTTTTCAAGGTCTATGTAGGCCATGTGTAGCTCATTTCATTGATGTATGTCCTGGGTAACTGACTTGAAAACTGTCTAGCAGGTTTAGGGACCATGATCTGCCCCTGACCAAATCAAAATGGGTAGGGTTGGGTGTTTGTAGGCTCCCAATAACTCTGTTTATGAGTTCCATAATGATGGACTACATAGCCTTGCAGATCAGACTTATTAGGCTTATAAGACAATAGTTCCCATGGTCTATTGTGCACCAACACTTTTGGAGTGTACCAAACGTTGCTGTAACCCATTCAACAGTTTCATATCCTGTACAGAGGGTGAGTGTCAACAGACTGTTCAGGTGCAGGGTCTGTTTGTTTTGGAGTTCACATATGACACAGCCAGGGACACCATGTCATCTCATAGACACTGTGTTTTAGGTTTGGATAGAGCTGTTTAACCATTGTATATGTGATTTCTGGCTTTTCACAATCTCCAGGTATGGCAATGGGCCCTTTTGTCAGTGAGAGGGGGGTAAATATGTATGAACCTGTCTGACAAGATGTTGGCAATGTCAGTCATGTACATGTATTCATTTACACTTTGCACTGACTCAGAACATATATGAGTTTACATTGATATTTATGACATAGCTAAAGAAAGCTTCATGGTTCTCTATGGACTCTTTGGCAATATTTTTGCCAGACCATGGCTTGGATAATGTTAGGAGTGCTCATTGTTTCTTGAGGATACTGATCGGAGATTTATTGATCTTCTTTGGATTTTCACTTTCTTTGAACAACTTAAGTACTTGTAGTCCATAGTTTGATTATGACAGGGGTACAATATATTATATAGATCTGTTTTCATATCACTGTGTGCGCAAGGCAGGATTGGTGAATAGTGACAACTGTCTAGAGTAAGTACTACAACTGCCAGATATGTGTGGCTCACTGCTGTACTCAGACATGGCCTAAGTGTGTGAGCATGCCCAGTATGACCTTTCAGTATGTTGCTGACGGAAATTTGCTAAATTTGTTTGTGTGTGAGCATGCCCACTATGGGCATATATACTATATGTGTGTGAAAAATCAAGTTGTTTTTTACTTCAGGGCTCACCTTTGTCTTGTACATCAACAGGAAGCACGCTGTGCCTGCAGGGCTTCCATGTGTCAATTTGCATAGACTTATCAACATTTCTGCATACAGGGGGGACAGCTATTATTTATACATTTCTACCTGGTGGGGCACACCTGATTGTTACTGTGGGTGTACATAGGATGAGGAGTACACCTGACACTTATACACATTTGCTAGGTCTGCACTGCTATGTCAGGTACTCCATTTCAGTCTGTACTGTTGCCTATCGTACTGGCTTGAGGCATACCACTGCACTACAGACCTTAGCTTCCAATTACATGCATATTAGTTTGTGACATCATAGCCTACCCAACCCACATCACACTGCCTGGCCTGCTGTTATCTGTCTGCATAGGCCTGGGGGGAGGTTACTCATATGCCTCTTTAGAAGGCATGATACAGCACTTGTTTGTGTTTGCATTTGTCTACAGTTGTCCTGCTGGCTGTAACTGTTAGGTATGTGACTCCCCCCAACTGGTATGTGTGAGTGACTTAAGTTGTGTCTGTGCCAGTGAAATGCTGTCATGGCTTAGTGGTTCAGTACTGTGACTATAGTACACAGTATCCTGAGTTCGAGCCCTGTCACTGCTTTTTATTTTCCTGCTGGGCAGACCTGACTGGTTAAGGAACAGTAAAGCAGGTGTGAGCATGTTTACCCAACATTGCCCAACGTTGCCCGACGTTGCCCGACATCGCGCTGGTTAGCACGGTGCGCAGCTATGCCCAATTGTATTTAAATATTCTCAATACTGATAAAATGTGCTTAGCAGTGCTTTATATTGCTTAAAATAGGGCACTCATGCCTCACGTGGTGTTGCAGGGCTGCCTATGTTGGATGCACATAGTACACTTCCTATACATGTATGAAAACAGGTAGTGTCAAGTTAGGCATCCCTTTTACTGTATGTGCGAATCAGAGAGAGGTGTCATTTCCAGGGCTCCTACTGAGTCAGTATATGTCCTATGTGTTGCCTCTTTGCCAAGGCCAGGGCATACTGGGCACGCCTCCTTCTGCCTACTGGGGCAGGCTCAGGTTGTTCCTCCTCTGAGTCACGCTGTGCCTGTGCAGGCCTTGGCAATGGTGGGGGGCTGTTTTGCCCTCCCCCATGCTGTTCCTGCTGCAGCTGTTTCCGCAGGATCATATTGTGTAGGATGGCACATACCATAACAATTTGGATACATGTAGTTGGTGAGTACTGCAAGGCTCCACCAGATGTGTCCAGGCACCGGAACTGTGACTTGAGCATCACAAACACTCACTCAATTATGTTTCTTGTTTGTGCGCGTGCCTCATTCTGGAGTTCTTGTTCAGGCGTGTGTGCATTTCTGATGGGTGTCATCAGCCACGGCTCCAGTGCATACCCAGCATCCCCCACTAGGTGATCATCAGGGATGTCCCCATTGGCAAATCTCTAGTACAGCTGTGTCAGATGCCAGATGTGGGAATCATGATAGCCTCCAGGGCAGCCAGCACACATATTCACTATTATTCCCTGGGGATCGCAAATGACCTGGCAGTTGATGGAGGGGAAGCCCTTGCGGTTAATGTAGACCCTACACCGCTCACCGGGTGGTGCTTTGATGCATATGTGTGTGCAGTCTATTGCACCCACTACCTCAGGGTATTTTGCTATTTGGTGGACAAGATGCATATTGCTGGCAAATATACGTGGTCACCGATATGTGCTGACATGGCATCCAGGAACTGGTGGAGTACCCTGGATGCTGATGCCTGTGAAATCCCCATCATATCATCAGTTGGTCTCTGGAAGGTACCTGTAGCTAGTATTCTTATGCCAACACATACCTTGGTATCCACTGGGATGGGTTCCCCTCTGTTGGTTCTGTGTGTAAGGCGTGGCCGGCACAGCTCAACCATTTGCTGCAGGAGGTCTCTGTCCACCCTATAGCGCACCATTATCTCCAGCTCATGTAGCCACTGGTAGGTTACCCTGGGTCTGTACACTCTTCTCTATCTCCTCACTGTGGGTTGCTCAGCAGCATTCACAACATCATCACCCTCAGCACCTTGCACATGTTGGTTTATGATAGCAAGAGCAGCCCCTAACATTTTGTCCGACTTTAACGTTTTAAACTTTCCCCCTTTGTATACTGCAGTGTTGCAGAGTTCTTGGGAAAAAACAGGGGGGAATGCTGTTTGCAGAGTTTAAAGTGCTGGACTGGACTGGGATAGTCTGCTGCCTGTGTAATTGGCTGATTCTGATATATTTCAGCTGGCAGCTCTGCTAGTTCTCCTTGGTTAACTTCCTACTACTTCTTTTCCTTCCTTTTGGCTTTCTGTTTCCGCCCGGGGCAGCAACGCGCAAACAAGCGCAAACATGTGCACATGCATGCACATGCACGCACACGCTGTGTGCATGTTTGCAAGAAATTTCCGATCTTTTAACAGTGTGCACCTTTGGTTTCAGGTTTTCAAATAGGACAATGGTAGGCATGCCTCTTGCAATCCTGAGCAACTTAGGGCAAACACAAGCCACTGTGCTCCAATTAGCTTACAACCTTTCTGACACACCCCCTCATGATGTCACCTATATTCTACTACTACTCACCTACTCCTACTCTTATACTCTTGGGACATGGCTCACATGCTGGGGAAAATTGGGATTCACTATCCTTATCCTCATTTGCATAGGATTGCCAACTAATGCATGGTTACATCTCTCACATTGAGCTTCCCCCCCTTAGCAACCACTACTCAGTGGCCATGTTGTATTCAGCCTGCAATTCATTTGCATGGCAGGATAAGCTTTTTAGTGAAAATGCCTATTTTTGGCTATTTTTTTTTATTTTCTTGTTTTTTAAAGTGCCACACAAACTGCGCTGTGCTTAAACATCGGAGATCGGGGAAAAAAAAGTTTGATTTTTATATTTTTAAACATTTATAAATGCCAATGGCCTTATATTTGGCCATTGGCATGCTTCCGCAACTGTATGCATCCTTTATTTGGAGCTGTCATAGCTCCGTTTAGCTATTTGCAGAATGGTACTCCATTACCAATGGAGTACATTTCTGCAGATAACACTAATCTTCCATGGACAGGTTAGTGTTTCTTGGATTGCAAATTTACCTCATTGCATAGCTTTCAGCAGCAAATGAGGTAATTTGCATACCGTGACGTTGTCCATGCAAGAGTAGCTTTAGCAGCTCTCGTGTACGCCCCTGCCGGCTCTTCCTGGATCGCACAGCAGACATATTGCCTGTTTGACGTCTTACACTACTCTACAACTCCATGCAAGCTTTCGTAAATCCGGCCCCTTGTCTTTTTGGTTCATGTCTTGCTTTGCTTCTTTGATTAGAGGTACTGGATTGCCTTTCACTATTTTGGTTCTGAGAGGCACAGGCTCATTTAGAGCAGCTAAAAATATTCTGGTGAATTCAGATACAGCTTCATCTGGAGGTAATAAAATGTTAAAAGGTTCCAATTATACGACTTTAAGTTGCTAATAAATGTTTTTCTTTAGAAGGATTTAAAGGACAACAACAGGATTTTATTATTAAATGCTCAACTTTTCTGTCCTTTTTCTCCCTATTTGTTATCCCTGATATGAATAAACAACAACAAACATTAAAATATTTTAAATTGACTGTTTCTCTCTACTAGAACATTACCTTACTGTACTGGGGTTCCTATTAGAACCACGAACACTTGAAATTTCCAATGGCATATGGTCGACACCATATGATCAAAATTTCAAGCGTTCGAAGGTTAAACGTAATGGTGCCGTACGGTGCAGAATGGGAGAATTTCCCTTTTCTGCACTGAAGTGCGATCTCGGAGTTGGTATATTTAAGGAGAGGCGGGTGCAGGGCGGCTTGCCCCCTTGCCTGCACTGTTAAGGTAAGTTTATTTTTTTTGTTTTATTATATATTTGAACTTTTAAACTTCAACCATATGTTGTTAAACATATGGGATTCGAAGTTTAGAAAGTTTGAATATGTAATATAGACCCACTGTACTCTGGTGGTTTCACTTTCAAAAAACATTTATCCTCCCCTGGAAAAGTCTCCAATTCATTGATGTCATCAAGGCCACTGAATACAGGTAGTTTTCTGGCCAATTCCCTCCCCAAACTGACATCACCATGACCATCCTAAAAATCTACCCATGCTGTGATGTCACAGCTCCTTGGGCCTTCACCTACCCATACTGAAAGTAAAGACTAGAACAAGAAAACAGTACATGAGTCAAGTCTCCTGCTGTGAGCTGTCAATCACAGCAGGTAACAACTCAAATTACCCTTAGCACTTTGACAGCTAGGGAAGTTAGGTGTGAAGTGGGATGGGAGATGAGTCAAAGTAGTACAATTCTGGCATCACAAAAAATGCAGTTTAGCCATTCTAAAAAGAAGCAGCAGTAAAAACACTTTGAAAGTCTGTTCTGTGGCATTTGCACTGTTTGTGATTTAAGTAGTCACTGAATGACATGAAATGTTACTTAAAACTAACTGACTGAAAGACATCAGTGTATGCATGTAAAATCAATGCAGTGACAGGAGCTTTAGGATGAAAGAGGCCTGCGTGATGTAACTTTTTTACAGATGAACACTGCATTGTGGGATACTTAGAGGCAGACTAAACAATCAGAATTATTTCAAGATGCCAGATCCCATGTGGTCAGTCTCAGAAATTACATTTAAAAATATTTAAAAACCTGTAAATAGTGCCACAGTGGTGTTAAAATGTAGGAAACACCAAACCATGATGAAGTAAACATGTTTTTTGAGTCTGTGGGTGTGGTTCTCCTTTAAGATTTTCTACTTGGTTATAACAGTGGTATTAGATGTCATAAATGTGCAGGAAGCATATCAAGTGTTTGAGCAGCAGACAACAGGTTAGTTAGGACAGGGAAGGCATACCTCATTCAAACAACATCTGGATGGTAGATGTTGTATAGTCTAGGCAGAAGAAAAGTAGAAGACGGTGGGAGATAATATATATATCCTAAACAGCTTTTCTTTTAAATGCTGTGGTGGCATAAAATCCATAAGTAGGCAGCTAGACAGTGTGCCAGCTTCCATGATAGTAACATAATAATATCTTTTGATACTCCCCATGCAGTGGTAAGGTAAATGACTTATACATCATGAAGGTTTCTTTGAGTGAAATACAGAAAAGAAACGTTAGGACTAGGTAAAGACAAAAATAAAAAAATAAAGCCAATAAAATGTTATGTAAAAAAAAAACAGAGTGGAAGAGAAGAAAAAAGTTAGGGCATTTTGCTGATTCTACCTTTGCTTAGTTACATGCAAAAAAATATGGAAAAAGCTGTCTTTTTGTTTTCTGCTCATGCATGACGATAGAATGTCTTGAGAGTGGGACATTCTTACTTCATTGGTGAACTGAACATTCCAGAGCCAATGAGAAGGACTGTCAGTAGTCTGTAACCCAAGATGTGTGAAGAGTCACATGGCAAGGTCCCAAATTAATTTATGCCGGGGCCATCTAATGCTGCTATTGTTACAATGGGAAAAGTCTGTGATGGATTTCAGGTAAACTTAATTAGTTAGGTAGTTTGGTTTGTTGATGGAGGAGATTATACTTGCAAGATAAAGGCACAATAGCTTCAACACTGGCATATCCAAAATGTGTTTTATTTTGTAATAAGCACTTCAAAAGCACATTATTTACTTATACGCTGTCCTCTAAGGAAGTGTGGAGGTACCGAGAAGGAAAGGTAACAAAAAAAAAAACTGGAAGGCCAACAATATGAAAATTATTCATGCTGCTGGGGCATGAAAGATCTATAATTCCTCATGACAAATTAATAGAAAAGGGCACATGGCTTATTTGCTGTGATGTCAGCAGAGGAAATTTAATAGAAATATAGTGGCTTCCTTGGAGGTAATCTTGGCATGCAGGTGAAAAGTTCATAGGAAAGTGAAAAGGAAAGGAAAGGATTTAACCCTTGCAAAACAGTGTACTAAGCAGTCTTTTGAATGCTGACAGAAAAGAATGTTAAATAAACTATACAAGAGTCATTTAGGCAGGATATGAAGCTTGCTTGTAGTGGCTTGAGCATGAGACCAGCTGGTAACAGGTTGAGATCAGTCATGAGGCAAATCAGGTGGTTCAAACTTAGGCATAAAAAAATATGGACAAATAAGTCATGAAGGACATCCATATTTAGATATAAACTCTTGGCAATGTTGAAATGGAAAAAGTAATTTCTGTGGTACTAGTGACTAATACTGTGCTATCTAGATTGTATAACTTGATAAGTAGGAGCTTTGATACTCCAAGTGGGAATCTTTTAAGCAGCCTGTGTGGCTCAAAGGACTAGGACGATTAGCTTGTGTAATGGCATTCAGGGGCCTAATCTAGACATAACAGGTGGGAGGTTGGTGTGATGGTTAAGGGTTTACCTTACAGGCACAAGGTACAAGGTTTAATTGTCACATGTGGTAATTGGCTAGGCTTAAAATGGCCTACAAGGGCAGTTTGCTTAGTACTAATCTCTGGATTAATAAGGTGGTTGACAATAAATGAATGGGCAATGGAATGATAAAGTGCAACAAGTTTGTTTTTTTTAACTGAATAAAGAGGCAAACAATAATATTTTTAAAAATAGTGTTCTTGGTTTGTTTAAAGTGGAAGTGGAACTGCCTACAAGGGTGGATGTTAGCAAAACTGCTATTAAACAGTTAGACAATTTCCTATAAACTTTTATCTATTCAAACAAAACACTTTTTCTTCAGCTCATAACTGAAAGATTTATTAAACTTTCACATTACAGTAGACATATCTTTCAAACTTTCTCAAATAATATGAATAGTAGGTATTTTAGCCCATTCTTGTTTGCAATGGAAATTAGCCTGGGTCAGAAGTTATAATATTATTTAAATGATCAGAGAAAAACATGTTGTAACATAAGTCAGAATAGGAGCAGCTATTTCTTCTTAGTGATTAAAAATATTGCACTTTTTTGTTGAAAACTGATACTAAAGCAGTGGAAGAGAAAGCAGCAGCTATATTTTTTATACATGTTGATGAGTAGACATTTTGAAAGAAATTTTGCAGAAACTCTTATTTCATGTATTAATGACACAAATCATGGTAGCAGTGAGTGATTCCTGGTTAGTTTCCCTTGCATAAGGAGCTGTAAAGGGTGAACTTACAAATGAGCATTTTTATTGACCATAACACTTGCATCTGCTTTGAAAAGGAAATAAATTTCTGCATCAAACCAGTTTAACATCATGCATTGCAATCAATGAGCTCCATTAACCTGTGGCTGGGAATACTCAGAATGGTGACAGTTCTCTCTCTGGGTATGGAAAGCTACAGAATTTACTACTTATGTCATGCAAGTCTTACAATAACCTTTACTGGAATCAGAAATCAAATTTATAATAAAGGCAAACCATAGAGAAAAGTTTACAGCATGAAGAAAACTGTCTTAAATAAGTATAGATAGCAACAAAAAAAGAATGATATGTGACTCATTAAAAGTAAGAATCTTAAATTGTTTAATACAGCATGGTTCTTGAGATTGTTTACCGTTGTGTACTAATCACAAATTTCACGGTACAGTTCTTAAAGCAAGCATGGAGTTAGGCTGATATGGTACAAAAATGTGTGATGTTATGGAAGAAAAATCCTTCTTTTGAATGAGAAGTGAAATTAAGTCACTTTGCGGATTACAGATTTGGGACATATGCTGTGCTAAGAATAGCAATAGCAAGCCTTGATTTTATTAGTATTTCAAGATGAGTTTGATGCAGTTAATGAGCCGTTGATGCTGAACACACTTCTTAATGCGTAGCTGAATCCTTAAATGCAAGCTACATTTCACTGTGTGTATAACAAAATGTTCCTTAAAGACTTTCTTTACATCTGTACTAAAACAAAGAGTCTGCCTAGGTCCAAAAAATGTGGAAAAATGTGCAATGCCTGGCCATGTTATCAAACAAAGGCAGAGTTAAGAAAGGCAAAAGCAAAGTAATGAACATTTTTCTACCAGAATAGCAGAGCATTGGTTACATACAAGCTAAAAACGATTCTAAAAATTACTTAGAAAGCTAAATATTTCAACATGGCCTGCATTGCTTTACTTCAAATTATAAAAGGTAGTAAGCCAAATATACAGATGCTAGTGTCTGTAACTTATATTTCTTGATCTTCTTTCAGTGTCTTTGCCAATGCAATTTTGTTACAGAAATGTCATTTTTATTCTTAGAATTTCAGAAGGAAATGTTTGAGTTTTAACAAAATATAACTAATCTTTTAATTTTTTTAATCTCCATTAAAATTCACTAGAATAGTATGTGTTATACAAGGGTGATGTGCAGATAATTTCACAATGCAGAGACAATCACTTTTAAATGGGATAATACAGGTTCAAAGCAAAACACTTGTATGTGCTTGAAGTATGCTAATCAATCATCTCCAAGTGCCATACATTCTTTATAGCTAATGTTAGACATGCAAAACACAGTCTGCCAAGGACCAACAAATGTGTAAAATGTAACACTTTTGTTACTGTTGTTTGTATAAAGATGCATCTGAGAAAGGTAACAGTAAAAAATGCTCCCAGAATAGAAAGGCTTATTTGACATAAAACTATAAAAAAAAAAAAAAAAATGAAACAGAGAGAGAGAGAGATTCTAAAAATAATTAAAAAGAGAAACAATACTTCAACATGGCATGCTTTACTTAAAATTATAAGCAAAAAGAAGGAACTAGATATACTGATGGTAGCACATGTATGTTTTTTTCTTGATCACATTTCAGTGTCTTAGTCTAGGCAAAATTCATTTACAGAAAATCAGTTATTTTTATTAATAGACTTTCAGGAGGAACATTTTTCAGTATTGCAAACCATAATGCGTAAACTAAGAATAAGTTTGATCAGTATAGTGTATGCTGTGGTAGGACAGTATGCAGGCAGGTCGTAAAATGCAGAGATAAGCATTCATAGTGCAGATAGTAAAAGCACATTGCAACATACCAATGTATGTGCGTAATTTATGATAATCAGCTGCAAGTGCCATACATGCCAACATACAATTAGCAAAGCAGACTTAGAGGTATGCATTATTGGCATCAAACTGTGATCTAAAGTATAAAAGTTAGTACATACAATGTGAAAATAAATATCAGTCAATGATGGCAACGGGCCATCATTCTGGTGACAGCAGCAGTAGCCCAAAAGTCTTCACTATGAGTACAACAGAGAAACACTCTGGTGATTCAACTTCTGGCTCTTTTATTCAGGACTACACATGCACGGCAAGAAATATTTTGAATATCTTGACTGATAAGTCTATGAAGTACATGGATTTAAAACATTCAAGAGAATGTATAAAAGAAAGAAAAATTACCAATGCTTCATTTTGCAAAAAGGTGGTTAAACAATGATTTAATCTACCAAATAAGGTTAATGACTGTTACACAATGGATGATTTTTAAGACAAAGCTAGATACTTTTATGGTGATAACTAGTATGTTATTATCTATAGATATTAATAGGTGTGATGATATGGACTACTGTTACTGCTAGTATTCTGAACTTAAAGTTGTTGTCGTCTTTCGGCTTTTCCCAGGTAGGGGTCGCCACAGCAGAACTCTGGTCCGCTAATGATTGGCAGTAGATTTTCGTGAACGCCAAGGTGCCAGCTCGACATTCAACATTCAACGAAGGCACACCCATTTAAGCATGTCTTTCGAATGCCCATCCAACCATGGGGAGGACATGCAGACTCCACACAGAAGGCACTCCTTGCACTCCAGCTGAGAATCGAATGGGAGAACCTCTTGCTGTGAGGCAACAACGCTACCGCTGCACCACCGCAGAAGTAGTATTCTGAACTTGAAGTATGAGACAAAAAATGTCAATTGATCCCATTACAGACACAGGTAGTAAGCAAACATGATAATAAATGCAATAAGGAAGCAGGATGAGTAAAGTTATTGGTCACTTTCCTTCCCATCGGCACCTTCCCACAGCATATGGTATATTCATCTTGGATATCGATGCATACACAAAGTCAATGTACAGTGAGATTTTAGCATTCCTAATGCTGCATGACCCTCCATACATCAGAATACCTCCCTCTTAGGTAGACAAATGAGTAGTAATGCATGCAGGAATAGACAGTACTGCAATACATGCAGCATAAATGTTAATGAGTAGAGTGAAGCACTATGTTGCACTACAGTCTGTGCCCACCACCATATCATTTCCACACTGAAATCTGTGCCCAACACCATATCACTTCTGACACTGCAGTCTGTGCTCACCACAACAACACTTCCACATTGCAGTCTGTTCCCACCCCATATTGCTTCCATACAGCAGTCTGTGCTCACCACCATATCACTTCCACACTACAATCTGTGCCCATCATATTGCTTCCACACTGTAGTCTGTGCCCACCCCCACATCACTTTCACACTGCAGACTGTGGCCAATACAACATCACATCAACACTGCATTCTGTGCCCACTCCTACATCAGTTCCTCACTGCAGTTTGTGCCCACCACATCATTTCCCCACTGCAGTATGTGTCCACAACATCACTTCCACACTGCAGTCTGTGCACACCACATCATTTCCCCACTGCAATCTGTGTCCACCACAACATTACTTCCACACTGTAGTCTATGCCCACCACCACATCACTTCTACACTGCAGACTGTGCCCATCACATCATTTCCACACTGCAGTCTGTGTCCACCTCAACATCACTTCCATACTGCAGTCTGTGGCCATCACCACATCAATTCCACACTGCAGTCTATGCCCACCACATCATTTCCCCTCTGCAGACTGTATCCACCACAACATCACTTCTATACTGCAGTCTGTGCCCACCACCACATCACTTCCACACTGCAGACTGTGCGCATCACATAATTTCCCCACTGCAATCTGTGTCCACCACAACATCACTTCCACACTGCAGTCTATGCCCACCATCACACACTTCCACACTGCCGACTGTGCCCACCACATCATTTCCCCACTGCAGTCTGTGCCCACCTCAACATCACTTCCACACTGGAGTCTGTGGCCAACACCACATCACTTCCAGGACCACAACCTCCAGGAGAAACATGGCCACCTGAAGTGGTGCAGCCAAACCCAGACATTCTGACAATCTACAATGAAAGATACATGCCTGATATGTGCACCAAGTTTTATTTATTTTCATTTTATTTTATTTTGCTTTCATTTATGGGATTTGTCCAACAAGGATTAGTTGAAAACCTCTTTTTACAGCTGAGGCAAGGGGAGGAAAGCTCTGAAATATTAAGCAGACACTCAGTAATATACATTAACAATTAAACATACATTTGCAAACTAGATTACATTCATATGAATATAGACAACCATTACCGTATAAAATACTCATGCATTAGCAGATGTTGAACAACAAGCATATAAAGAGGTGTATTAGTGGGTTTGTCAAATAGATAACAGATCATCTGATTAGTGCTTAGAAAGTCAAAGAAATGAAGGTGGGGTATAAAGCTGGTTCACAGATAATTGTATATATGGTTATCATAATGTTTACATTAGGCATATAGTATCATTAGTGGTACAACATATAGCACTCTCACCTTTGGTGCCAAAGGCTGTAGGTTCTCTTCTTACACCAGAGTGATGAATTCCTAACACTGCAGTGCAGCATAATGGGGGTACTTCATTCCTAAATGAGTTATTCTTTGAGTGAGACATTAAACTGAGTACCCATCTGTTTGAGTTGGCAGTAACTCAGGTGGATGTAAAAGATCCCACACCACCTGTCAAAAAGAGTATTGTAAGTTTCCCAATGTCCTGGCTAAATTTCCCCTAGTATTACAACTGCTCCACAGAAAAGAGGTTACTAGCTTACTGCTAATAACCCAGTAAACAAATGATAAGTAAGTAGATAATTAAATGAATAAATAAAACAGAAGACAAACTTCTATACATTATTTCAACACTTGTGAATAGTCTGGAGTAATAGCATCAACCTCACCATGTTAATGCCATATCAGGCCATATGGCAGGATCATCAGAGTCTTCCAAATATATACAGATATTGGTGTCATCGGGCCTGTAAACCAGAAACTCATCACTGATGCATGCATTCACATCCATGTCTAGGTGTTTGTTCCTCTTGAACAGATGAGGTGTCAAACATTCTTGCCATAGAGGATGGTTTTACTCTACAAGAGAAACATGAACACATTGTCAAGAAACAATTCAAGTAATATGTCATCTACTTGATAACTTGTGTGCTCAGGGTGACTTTAGAGTAGTAATCTCTCGGACTCTTGCGGTTATCATTTTTGTGTGTTGACCATAGAATGATTATGATATACCTAATGTGGACACTCAGGATATCAGAGCAGGTTCAACAAAAAAGTACACAGTAAAGCAATTGTAATACATGCACATCTCTCTCTCTCCGTATATATATATATATATATATATATATATATATATATATATATATATATGTGTGTGTGTGTGTGTGTGTGTGTGTGTGTGTGTGTATATATATATATATATATATATATATATATATATATATATATAGATAGATAGATAGATAGATAGATATTATACAGAAGATATAAATCAGGAAATTAGGGAGATTGCCCCAGATGAGCTAGTCCACCTATAGTCTTTCAGACAGAGGTATTGCAGCTTTCATATACAGCTGTTGTTAATGTCATTCAGCCTGTATCTAAATCCCTTGATTTGCCATCAAGGGCCACCCTCTGAATTAACAACCACCACAACTATGACTCATATCTTTCTGCACCTTATTTTGCCCCTGTCCATGAGAAGGTCACCATTTATACTTAGGGCTCTGAGTAGTACCTCTTTTTCCACATAAGAATCATAAGTATACTACAGTGAAAGCAGTAATTTTTCTTTCAGTCATGATATTTAAGAATCAGAAGATTACCACACTATAATCACCAAAGCATATGCTTATTTACCATTCATAAAATACTGCACACATGTGGCTATCTGCACACATGTTATGGGAATTAAATCCCCTCTGAAATATGTTCAATTTAATACTAACTTGACCTGCAGAAAACAGTACTGATGTAGTATTCAAGGCTTTTCATTGCATGAAAATAGTATGTAGTATCTTTACGGACTGAATTAGACATGTTTTTGTAATGTGTGTATCTTTGATGCATGAGGTTATTTACATAAGTCATTGGTGTCATATATAGATGTCATTGCTTTAAAAATCACACACCTTCTACTTAGTTACATTATCAAGACATGCTATGCAAGGATCTTCCATTCATTTGTTTTATTAGACATTTATTTCCCTATTCCAGGTTCAATACTTAACAACAAGAAGTTAAGTGTCTTTCACCTCCTGAGGACTCAGCAACCAAAAAATGAAGAACAAAATGTAGAAACATAAGTTGTAGAGTCTTCCATGAAACACACCAAATTCTCGATAAAACACACGATTATTAAGGATAAAAAGATAAGCGCTTTCGCATGCTGGACTGCACGCTTCATCAGATCTAACACAATGAATTGTTCTAAGGCTTATATACAAAAATGTAAGTATCAGCTGATATAATTGAACAATTAATCAATTAAACAATATTATATCAAAATAATTAATCAGCTGTCAAGCAGTCTTTGAAAATTCATTTAAAGTGCTAGTGCAACTATGCTTGAAGCATTCTGCTTAAAAACTCTTATATAAAACAAACTGTATTGAATAATACATTCAGATAAACTTTTCATGACACATTTAAAACTATATAAATATTATGTGGCTAAATATCATATACATGTATAAAAATGTATAAAAATATGTAAAGAACATAATAGTTTATGCATGACACTCATCCAGGAAAAAATATATAACATGTGCAACAATGTATAAACTAATGTATATTGTTCATGTCCCTAATAAATGGATATGAATGTACATTTAATATGTATAAAAAATGTGCAAAGATATATAGAATGCATGGAGATATAGAATTAAATACAATGTATGAAAACTTTAAAAAGGTTCAAATATGCTATATTTTATTGTAAATAATGTGAAATACATATGAAACCACATGCATTAATCTGAACAAAATTAATAGATAGGTTCTACATGTAAAACTATGTATGGTGATGTAAACAAAATTAATGATTAAAATGAAGAAACACCTTCCAAAAATCAGTAATCATAAATACAAAACATGAAATATAAAACATGAAATATGAAACATAGAACTAGTATGTTCTATGTTAATAAGTATGAAATGTGTCATAGCCCCCTAGCTTGGGTATAGAATGGAGGTGTGACATGGCAATAAATATGCAACAAAATGACAAGAAGGAGGGTATAAACAAAACCATCTAGATAATACAAGGTGTAGTGATCTATATTAATCAGTGAAACTGATGACAGCATTAAAACAACATACCTAATTAAATGAATTATATAACTAAATAGCCTCTAGCACTGGTTTCAAGGAGATATAGAGGTTTAGGCCGGGTGGTATATGGGCCTTAGTTCTAAAGATCCAACTTAATTCTAACCTCGCTAAGGAGTTCATATTATCTCCTTGTCTTATATTAGGTGTAATGACTTGTAATACTCTGAAACTAAAATTGTATTCTGGGTGAATGTTGATGTGTCTGGCAAGTGCATTTTGATCATTCTTTTTTCTAATGTCATAGACATGATTGTATATTCTCTCTTTGAATTTCCTTTTGGTTAAGCCAACGTAGAACGCATCACAAAAGTCACAAGTAGTCAGATATATTAAGTTCATCGTATTACAATCAGCAAAAACCTTAGGAACGAACCTACGAAAACCAGATGGAAAATTAAAGACTTGTGTATGTGTAATATATTTACACATGTTACATTTCATGCATGGGTATGTCTCTTTATTATCTGGAAATAAATTTGGAGTGTGGCTAGTCTTATTGTCATTAAAATTGAAAATTAGTTTGAGATTATCACAGTTCTTGAACAAGAAGTGAGGTTTAGTGCCCACCAAATGTTTAACGTGGTCATCACTGATTAATACATTCCAATGTTTGGTGATAATTTTCTTTAGGTCTGTAATATCATTTGTGTATTTTGTTACATAGCTTAGTTTATTGTCTTTGGGTAATGTCCCCATATTGTGTTTAAAACTGCTAGATGTACCAACGATATCCAAACTTGTTTCTAGACCTACAGTTTTGTTCTTAATGGATCGAACTAGGTTGGCATCATAACCTCTATCTAAAAATAATGCCTCTAAATGATCAGCTTCTTTAATCAATACATCAGTATTTTTGCATAACCTAGATAGACGAACAAACTGACTCTTGACAATTCCTGAAAAAACAAACCTAGGATGCATGCTATTATAGCTTAATATATTATTCTTCCAGCACTGTTTTCTGTAAAGTGATGGAACTAGTCTTTTATTAACATCAAATGTAAGAGTGACATCTAAAAAGTTTATAGCAACATTGGAATGTTCTGCTGTAAATCTCAGGAAATCTGTAGTAGACTCAAGATAAACTAGCAATTCCTGAAATAAAATAAAGGTCCCTTCCCATATTATTACCACGTCATCAACAAACCTTCTGTAGAACTTAATTCTGTGTGTCCAAGCATTATTAAACATGTATTGTTGTTCCCAAAAATGCATCACTAAATTTGCATACGTATTGGCACATGGGGTGCCCATAGCGACACCCCATGTTTGAAGAAAATATTTTTTATTAAATAAAAAGACGTTGTTATGCAAAACCAAATCTAGTAGTTGGCATAAAAGGGTTTGTCTATTAGTTGTAAAGGTAGTTTCATGAGCCATTATTTTTCTAACAGCCTGTATACCATACTCATTAGGTATACATGTGAAGAGGTTTTTGACATCTAAGGAAATTAATAGGATATCATCTGTGCCTACCCAATCCTGTTGTAACAATTCTATATCATTGAGTAATTGGTAGGTGTCCTTGAGAATAAAGGTTATGCTATCAACTACTGGTCTCAAAATCTTTTCAATAAAAATTGAAATGGTAGACGTGGACCATCCCTTGCCAGATACGATGGGACGCATAGGGACAGGATGTATATTCTTATGAAGTTTGGGTAGTCCCTTTAAACAGGGAACAAGGGGATTTTCAATAAACAAAAACTCATACATCTCATAACTGATTTGCATGCACATCAATAAGTCATATAGTCTATCATGTATGTTGGTAACAATGCTATTCACATCATCTATACTTATTGGTTTGTAGGTGTTTCTATCTTCCAACAATAAATCCATAGCTTTAATGTAGTCACTAGTATCAAATAAAACAACCCCCCCCCCTTATCAGCGGCTTTCACTACTATGTTACTATTTGTCCTTAAAGTTGCTAGTGAAACAAACTCAGCATTAGTCAAATTGTAAAACTTTTTCTTTTTAACATTGGCAGAATAATGAAAATAAAAGTATTTTTCGCACAATCTAATGAAACAGTCTACAACAGGGAGCATTGCAGGCGTAAAAGAACTTTTCTTCCTGAACATAACGGGCAGCAACACTCCGTTATTGCTTTTGTCATTGCCTTTAAAAAATAACTTGAGGGCAATCTTGCGTCCAAACAACAGTAAGTCAATGAGAGTTTCACTTAATTTGCTAGATTGTGAAGGTATGAAACTCAAACTCTTATTAAACAAAGCAATATCAGACTCAGATAAAGTAAAACTGGAAAAATTAAATACCAGATTATTCAGTCCCAGGCCATCTGTTTCTGTGCATGTTGATCTTGCGAGTACTTTCTCTTCCTGGGCCCCCTGCTGTGTGAACGTCCTCTTGCGAACCTGGACTGTTTGATGGGGAAAGGAAAACACTGCTGCTCGTCGTTGGAGGTGCTGGCAGGTTTTTTGCTTATAGCCCCAAGTCTCCGTTCATCGTTCTGAATGTGCAGAGCAAGTTGATTCGGAGGTGGTGTGTTGAGGAGTCGTAGTGATGACTTCACTGGCCAGGGGTGGAGTAACACCATGAATGAGTGTAGAAACACCAGGAACGTCTGTTGTGGAAATCGACGTGGGAGGTGCCTGAATACATTGTGTAGTTTGCATAGACACATTACCAGGATGAAGTTCTTCATTTTTATTGCCAGAATTTCTTACCGGTCTGGGCCAAACAAAAATATTACCTGTAGAGAAATCATTGTGGTCGCGTAACAACTTGCGTTGTTTTACTAATTGTAATTTTTCACTGTATATGCGAACTTGGGTCAATACATTATTCAGCCTTCTACTACAGGAATCAGTCTTATATTTATTGCTGATATCTTTGTGTAGTTGTTCCACACGTTTCCGTGTTTCAGTCTCTAATGGTGTGAAGTATTCTATTAATAAATTTAAGTACTGGAAGCCTAAATTGATGTTCAAGTCCTGCCACTTTTTAAGTAGGACAGGATGTTGTTTGCCATATGTGGGCATGCATAAAACACTCATCCCACGCGGCACAATTTTAAAATGAAGACAGGCTTCTAGATGCTTGCGTTGCCAAGAGAAGCGCTGTAGTTTGTACAGTTCATTTTCGAATTCACGTAACAGATTGTTGAACTCAATTAGGTTAGTGTTATCATTATTCACAGTCCTAATACTGGCTGATTCAGTAAAACTCAGAGTCAATAAAGGGTTACCTTCACGATTAATGAATTCATCCAAATGTACAACGTTGTCCCTCGTCTCTGGGTTGTAATCTAGTTCTATATTAGCCATTTCCATCGTGTGGAGGAAAAGACACTAAGCAGAAAGAAATCAACAAGAAGTTAAGTGTCTTTCACCTCCTGAGGACTCAGCAACCAAAAAATGAAGAACAAAATGTAGAAACATAAGTTGTAGAGTCTTCCACGAAACACACCAAATTCTCGATAAAACACAGGTTTATTAAGGATAAAAAGATAAGCGCTTTCGCATGCTGGACTGCACGCTTCATCAGATCTAACACAATGAATTGTTCTAAGGCTTATATACAAAAATGTAAGTATCAGCTGATATAATTAAACAATTAATCAATTAAACAATATTATATCAAAATAATTAATCAGCTGTCAAGCAGTCTTTGAAAATTCATTTAAAGTGCTAGTGCAACTATGCTTGAAGCATTCTGCTTAAAAACTCTTATATAAAACAAACTGTATTGAATAATACATTCAGATAAACTTTTCATGACACATTTAAAACTATATAAATATTATGTGGCTAAATAGCATATACATGTATAAAAATGTATAAAAATATGTAAAGAACATAATAGTTTATGCATGGCACTCATCCAGGAAAAAAATATATAACGTGCAACAATGTATAAACTGATGTATATTGTTCATGTCCCTAATAAATGGATATAAATGTACATTTAATATGTATAAAAAATGTGCAAAGATATATAGAATGCATGGAGATATAGAATTA
>NC_056734.1:23677950-23745450 GCF_019279795.1 Protopterus annectens | reverse complement strand
GTTGCACTATCTGCAAAAAATAAAATAGAACAAAGGAGGTACCTTGTGCCCCTTCCTAAGTAGTTTGTTAGGATCATATATTTCATATATGAGATGACTGTTTAAGGATCTTGTAGTGTTATTTCCTGTTATTTTGATTATTTACGGATTTGAGTGTTCATGAATAATGTATTCAAATGTGTTGGTCTTCTGCATAGAAAAACCCGTGTACCTTTTCCTCTGCAGTTAATATAAGTCTTCCAGACTGACCCAAATTCTGTGGAGTACAGATACACGCAACTCATAATTGCATACCCAAAGGAATCCAGGTACACAACTGTTATACAAATAAGGATCTTCAGCATTCTGAGCCATTCACAGGCCAGTGAAACATACACTACACTGTTGAATAGGAACAGCAATGTATGGGAGTGCAACTCTGGTCTTATCATGTCTGTTACAGTTGTCAGGCAGCCACTGACAAAGAAATGATGACATATTGTTAGCAGGAAATAGTTAAGCAATATGAATATCATCTGTTTTGCTGGCACATTTTGAAACATAAAATATTAATAAAGGGATGATATGGTACACTGCTATGAAATACACAAAAGAACCCTGGTACAGTGATACCCAGCTGGCACCCAACACTGAGTCAGTATCAAACTCCTACCAATAGAATCATCTCCACACCAAATACCTTCATTATAATATGCAAATGAGAATGACACTGCTGTCATGGCAAATGATCCTAATGCTGTTTAAAACTGCTATCTGAAATGAAAGTAGAGTGGAGAACAGACTTGATATGTCACCATTCTGCTCACACTGCAGACATTGTAGGATGGCTCCCCTGTTGTAGAAGGAAGTAGCAGTCCACAAAATGACAAAAATTGATTGGCTAAAGAAGAGCCAAATAGATAAAAAACTGAGGCAACAAAAACTTGTTAAAACAAATAATGGCCAAGCGGCTGAAAGACTGCAACACCGATTTTATTATAAAGCAGTTAAAATTAAAACTTAAAGCGCTTTTCATCTGCTCGTGCGCAGACTTCTTCAGGAGTTACAAAGACATTAAAGTTTAACATACTTAAATAGTTAACAGCTGAGGAAAAAGTGCGGGAAATTTGATTGTAATCAATTAGTTGAACAACATGTACCTTAAATTGAACCCTGATCCTTGTTTGTTAAAAAATATTCTTACTTAACACTATATTCACACAATATATACACAAACCTACAAGTACAGTTTAATAGCAGTAAAAATTGAATACTATTCCTTTTACTAAAGTTAACATAACAGGAATACATTTTCATATACAATGTTTTAAAAGTTAACTACTATCTTTGTAAGCGTTTGAGCTTTACAATGCTCATAACTGAGCATGATTCATTCAATCCTGGAAAACTAAAAACATTTAGCTTTAACTGCCAAATTAGTACCAATTCTTCTAGTTTGAAAGATGCTGGTCCATCCCTGATATAATTTACAAACTGGTCGATAACCATAATTTAAACTGGTGTTGGGCATTTAAGTGAACGTGTTTTGCTAAAGCGTTGTCTATTTTATTATGATTAATAGCATAGATATGCTCGTAAATTCTCTCAAGGAACCTATGTTCCATTTTACCCACATAAAATGCTGGGCAAACAACACATCTAGCTAAATAGACAATAAACTTAGTGTTACAATTAAATTTGGATTTTAACTTGTATTTATGTCCATTGAGTTCAAAGAAATTCGTGATGTCTATAAATTTGCAATAATTGCAACTTTCACACTTGAATGTGCCCGAAATTCTAGGCACCTTCAATTGATGTCTTTCCAGGAGTGCTTTTAAATTACTCCCTCTCTTAAATACTATAGATGGTCTAGTGCCAAGCCATTCAAACAGTTCATGGTTAGTTCTAAATAAATCCCAATTCTTATGCAGTGTTCTAACTATGTGATTACTTTGGACATTAAAGGTTGTTATAAAACTACATTTAAAGTGTTGTTCTCTCTGAGCTCATTGCTCTATAAATGAATCTATTAGTTCTATATCCAAAGTAGACTCACCAATATTAGATGAAAGTTTAGCTGATAAAATAGGTTTCAACACAGATCTTTCTCTTTTACTGGTAACCTCTTCTATTAGATAATCCAATAAATCTTCAGGGTAGCCTCAATGCATGAACATATCTTTCAAAAAGCCACATTCCTCAAAAAAATCTGTATTCAAAGTAGAAATATGCAAGGCTCTGAGCAACTGACCTTTGACTACAGATCTCTTCCGATGGAAAGGGTGGCAGCTTGAAAAATGCAAAAAAGAATTTGAATAAGTGGGTTTCCAAAATATTTTTGCTGTGTACTATCTTAACTCTTTATTTTTAACTAGCCAGATGTCCAAATAAGGAATAACATCAGTATTAAAACTGTATGTGAATTGTAAGAAGTCTGTTGAAGTATTAAACTTTTGAACTAACTCAATCGCTTTTACTTCATCCTCATTGAATAATACAAAGATGTCGTCTAAAAACCTAGTATAATATAAAATACTCTCTGATACCCTCACATCATTAAATATGAAATTAGTTTCCCAGTGGGCCATAACTAAATTGGCCACACTGGCCCTGCAAGAGAAACCCATTGCTAGTCCTACTTTCTGTAAAAAGAAGCTGTTGTCAAACATAAAGTAGTTATTTGACAAAATAAGGTCCAACAGTTCCATTACCAAGGCTATATCCCTGTTTGTTGCTCCATGTTTATGCATTATTGCTGCTACCCACTCTATACTGATATTATGAGGAATGCATGTATATAAATCCTTGACGTCAATTGTTAAAAAATTTGAATCACATCTGAATTCTATATCATTTATACTAGACAAAAAAGACCAAGAGTCTTTACATATTTGTTTTTCTAGCACAACAAACTTTTGTAACATAGTATCAATGACCTTTGAACATGCATATGTGGAGAGCCTCTGTTGTCAACTAATGGTCTCATTGGTGGGTTGTTTAAATCTTTGCATATTTAAGGGATTCCAAACAAGGATGGGTACCTTGGAAATAAAGTGATTATATAGTTGAGAACTGCTTGATCAACTTATCCCTCTATAAACAAATCATTCAAGCAACTGTTGATCAAATTGTATGCTTTATTTGCTTCTGATCTGGAACTCTGCTGGTAAGTATCACTATTCAACAAAAGATACATACGGTTAATATAATCTACTTGATTGAACACGAACAAACCTCCACCTTTATCGGGTTTACAGACACGTATATCTTGTGTTTGTATATATTTCACTAGTTCTAATTCACTAATGTAATCTTCATCACTGCTAGAAATTTTATTCTTAAAATTAACTACGTGCCTGAAATCCAACTCACACAATTGCTCAAATGTCTGAAGTAAAGGATGCAATGGAGGGTTAAATGTACTTGGAATTCTGAACACATTGTCACATATTGTATCTACTGAATTTTGTAAATTGTAATTGAAAGTTCAGTTTCCTTGTATACATTTTAAGTTCCATAATGGATTTAGCAATGTCCATAAGTTGACGTGGGACATATGTGTGACATTTTGCCAGGAGTTCAACCATATCGACAGAAATTTCACTGGTCAAAAAGTTGTACACCTTAAAGTCACCATCTTTATTGGCAATAACCTTGGGTAATTCAGATGTTAGTTGAAAGTCAGTGTGCTAAAGATCATTATTTATTAGAAAGTTGGAATTACTTGATTGGTCAATACCGGTCACAACCTTATTATCATCCACAGGAGAGGAAGAATCTCTTAAGGTAGGTTGTAGACTGACACCTAAGAGGTCTTCCCCAACTGTTAGCTCTGCTCCTTGTTGGAGCTGTGTGCACTCTTGTTGCCTGTGCCAAATCTCTGTTGTTTTGGTTTGGCTCCAAGTGCACTGTCCTTCCGAAAACCCTCTTGCTGCTGACCATATTGATTAGGTTGCCTCTTATTATAATTGTAATTGACACGTGGAACATTTTGCAATCTCTCACTCCTACGTATTTCATCTTGATTAGTGGTGTCTGGACCGGTGTCACCAAAATGGTCTAAGTCATCCAACCTTCCAGAGTTGTAATTATTGGTAGCTAGTGCATGGTCAACAAACCGACCAAGTTGTTGTTCATTTGAACTATTTATTTGTTGTTGACCAATACCATGCTTGTTACTATGTGTTTGACCTGAACACCACACCTGTGCCTCAGATGGGGGTGGGTATGCGGTGCCTTGGCTGTATGCCTTTTGGTCACGTTCTGTTTTTTAATTTTATTCCCTTTTAGTTTAAGAGTGTGGCAAATAGAACAACAAATACCTAGCAACCATCACCCAGAAGCTCCAGTATTGGTGGAGGTATCCGGTGTGTTGCTTGGTGAGTCTACAGCACTTAGGTCGGGACAGCAGGGAGCTGTTGCAGATGGCAATTTATCCAACATAACAACACCACCGCCAGCTCAAAGACCAGTGGTTTCTATGGTGTCACTCAGTAAGACTTTTACAAATATAAATGGAGTTCCTGAAAAAGGAACACTATATAATTCTACTTTAAACCATGACAAGGAAAAGGTTGCTGATGTTCGATCTTTAACAGCATGGCTGGCTGAAGGTTTTTCATTCTCTGCGGACCAAGTAGACTCTAATACTGTTAACCAAGAACAAGGAGGTAATTATAACGAAACTCCAGATATTGTTACTAATCTTAAACTTTTAGATAATTATATTTTAAAGTTAAAGAAAACCCAATTAGAAATTTCCTACTTTAAGGAATGCTTAAAGGAAAAAATAGTGCTGAAAGGCTTGCGTAAAGTACAATACCCAACAGGTTTGATTAAAGGATCACAATTCCATTTAGAATTGCTTCATTTATTTGACAAGCATGGTTTTGAGCTCATTGAACTCATGATTAAGCATTATTCCCTGTTTGTGGACTCTATCTCTAAATCAATAAATGAGTTAGACACAAAGGTTCATGAAGATTTAGAATTTGCCAGGTATAAATTCGAGTATAACAGAGTTTTCGATAGTATTAATTCACATATGAATAAACTGAAAGGGAATAAATTTAAAAAAGTGGAATGTGACCAAAAGGCATACAGCCAAGGCACCGCATACCCACCCCCATCTGAGGCACACGTGTGGCGTTCAGGTCAAACATGTAGTAACAAGCATGGTATTGGTCAACAACAAATAAATAGTTCAAATGAACAACAACTTGGTCGGTTTGTTGACCATGCACTAGCCACCAATAATTACAACTCTGGAAGGTTGGATGACTTAGACCATTTTGGTGACATCGGTCCAGACACCACTAATCAAGATGAAATACATAGGAGTGAGAGAATGCAAAATGCTCCATGTGTCAATTACAATTATGATAAGAGGCAACCCAATCAATATGGTCACCAGCAAGAGTGTTTGCAGAAGGACAGTGCACTTGAGGCCAAACCGAAATAACGGAGATTTGGCACAGGCAACAAGAGTGCACAGAGCTCCAACAAGGAGCGGAACTAACAGTTGAGGAAGACCTCTTAGGTGTCAGTCTACAACCTACCTTAAGAGATTCTTCCTCTCCTGCGGATGTTAATAAGGTTGTGACCAGTATTGACCAATCAAGTAATTCCAACTTTCTAATAAATAATGATCTTTGGCGCACTGACTTTCAACTAACATCTGAATTACCCAAGGTTATTACCAATAAAGACAGTGACTTTAAGGTGTACAACTTTTCGACCAGTGAAATTTCTGTTGATATGGTCGAACTCCTGGCAAAAGGTGACACATATGTCCCATGTCAACGTATGGACATTGCTAAATCCATTATGGAACTTAAAATGTATACAAGGAAACTGAACTTTTGCAATATGTGACAATGTGTTCAGAATTCCAAGTACATTTAACCCTCTATTGCATCCTTTACTTCACACATTTGAGCAATTGTGTGAGTTGGATTTCAGGCACATAGTTAATTTTAAGAATAAAATTTCTAGCAGTGATGAAGATTACATTAGTGAATTAGAACTAGTGAAATATATACAAACACAAGATATACGTGTCTGTAAACCTGATAAAGGTGGAGGTTTGGTTGTGTTCGATCAAGTAGATTATATTAACCGTATGTATCTTTTGTTGAATAGTGATACTTACCAGCAGAGATCCAGATCAGAAGCAAATAGAGCATACAATTTGATCAAAAGTTGCTTGAATGATTTGTTTATAGAGGGATGAGTTGATCAAGCAGTTTTCAACTATATGATCACTTTATTTCCAAGGTACCCATCCTTGTTTGGAATCCCTAAAATACACAAAGATTTAAACAACCCACCAATGAGACCATTAGTTGACAACAGAGGCTCTCCCACATATGCATGTTCAAAGGTCATTGATACTATGTTACAAAAGTTTGTTGTGCTAGAAAAACAAATATGTAAAGACTCTTGGTCTTTTTTGTCTAGTATAAATGATATAGAATTCAGATGTGATTCAAATTTTTTAACAATTGACGTCAAGGATTTATATACATGCATTCCTCATAATATCAGTATAGAGTGGGTAGCAGCAATAATGCATAAACATGGAGCACCAAACAGGGATATAGCCTTGGTAATGGAACTGTTGGACCTTATTTTGTCAAATAACTACTTTATGTTTGACAACAGCTTCTTTTTACAGAAAGTAGGACTAGCAATGGGTTTCCCTTGCAGGGCCAGTGTGGCCAATTTAGTTATGGCCCACTGGGAAACTAATTTCATATTTAATGATGTGAGGGTATCAGAGAGTATTTTATATTATACCAGGTTTTTAGACGACATCTTTGTATTATTCAATGAGGATGAAGTAAAAGCGATTGAGATAGTTCAAAAGTTTAATACTTCAACAGACTTCTTACAGTTCACGTACAGTTTTAATACTGATGTTATTCCTTATTTGGACATCTGGCTAGTTAAAAATAAAGAGTTAAGATCGTACACAGTAAAAATCTTTCAGAAATCAACTTATTCAAATTCTTTTTTGCATTTTTCAAGCTGCCACCCTTTCCATCAGAAGAGATCTGTAGTCAAAGGTCAGTTGCTCAGAGCCTCGCATATTTCTACGTTGAATACATATTTTTTTGAGGAATGTGGCTTTTTGTAAGATATGTTCATGCATCGAGGCTACCCTGAAGATTTATTGGATTCTCTAATAGAAGAGGTTACCAATAAAAGAGAAAGATCTGTGTTGAAACCTATTTTATCAGCTAAACTTTCATCTAATATTGGTGAGTCTACTTTGGATATAGAACTAATAGATTCATTTATAGAGCAACGAGCTCAGAGAGAACAACACTTTAAATGTAGTTTTATAACAACCTTTAATGTCCAAAGTAATAACATATAACATACACAAATCCAGTTGTAAAAGATAAAAAACAACAGGAACCAGCCCCACAGCTCGAGCAAGACGTATTTTGAACAAAAATGTGCTCACGAATAAAAACTTGAAGTTTATTTCCACGTAGTAAAATCCAATAGTACACAAATTCACTGGTTAAGCGCTTTCATCTGAGTATCTCAGATTTCATCAGAACCAGATAACACACTTTTTACTACCCTTTTAAAGTCAATTTGGCGCCAAAGAAAATGTAATTTCTTAAAGGTACATTTCTCATTCTAATTCCAAAAAGATTGCATATACAAGAGATGTCAAAAATAACAGCTGTATGTGTGCAAAAATGCATGTTAGGAAAAATATATCGTGTATCATGATTGATCATAATTATCTAAATAAATAAATAAATAGGCAAATAAATAAATAAATAAATATCTTAATAACTTAATAATAAAATTCATAAATATGATAAAATGTTATCCAATATTCAATAAGGTTAAAAACTGTGTTGTAAGTGGTGATGTACTAAAATTTGATGCATGTCACTAGAGTGCACATAAAAAACTCTATAAAATACTATGTAAAATAATCAAGTAAAACCATATGGTGAAATGCCTTAAACTAAAATCTTGAAACTAAAAAGTATAATGAAGACCTTAGACTGTAAAAACTTAACCCCGGTCCAAAATTAAAAATGGCTTAATGCTAATGAAATCGTTAAGACCGGGGGAAGTGGTGGCATCACAATATATTTGCCATTCACTTTCTTTATATATATATATTATTATTATTATTAAGTTATTAAGATATTAAGATATTTATTTATTTATTTGCCTATTTATTTATTTATTTATTTAGATAATTATGATCAATCATGATACACGATATATTTTTCCTAACATGCATTTTTGCACACATACAGCTGTTATTTTTGACATCTCTTGTATATGCAATCTTTTTGGAATTAGAATGAGAAATGTACCTTTAAGAAATTACATTTTCTTTGGCGCCAAATTGACTTTAAAAGGGTAGTAAAAAGTGTGTTATCTGGTTCTGATGAAATCTGAGATACTCAGATGAAAGCGCTTAACCAGTGTATTTGTGTACTATTGGATTTTACTACGTGGAAATAAACTTCAAGTTTTTATTCGTGAGCACATTTTTGTTCAAAATACGTCTTGCTCGAGCTGTGGGGCTGGTTCCTGTTGTTTTTTATCTTTTACAAAGTAATAACATACTTAGAACACTGCATAAGAACTGGGATTTATTTAGAACTAACCATGAACTGTTTGAACGGCTTGGCACTAGACCATCTATAGTATTTAAGAGAGGGAGTAATTTAAAAGCACTCCTGGAAAGACGTCAATTGAAGGTGCCTGGAATGTCGTGCGCATTCAAGTGTGAAAGTTGCAATTATTGCAAATTTATAGACTTCACGAATTTCTTTGAAATCAATGGACATAAATACAAGTTAAAATCCAAATTTAACTGTAACACTAAGTTTATTGTCTATTTAGCTAGATGTGTAGTTTGCCCAGCATTTTATTTGGGTAAAACAGAACGTAGGTTCTGTGAGAGAATTTACGAGCATATCTATGCTATTAATCATAATAAAAATAGACAACACTTTAGCAAAACACATTCACTTAAATGCCCAATACCAATTTAAAGTTATGGTTATCGACCAATTTGTAAATTATATCAGGGGTGGACCAGCATCTTTCAAAACTAGAAGAATTGGAACTAATTTGGCAGTTAAAACTAAATGCTTTTAGTTTTCCAGGATTGAATGAATCATGCTCAATTATGAGCATTTTAAAGCTCAAAATCTTACAAAGATAGTTGTCAACTTTCAAAACATTGTATATGAAAATGTATTCGTGTTATGTTAACTTTAGTAAAATGACTAGTATTCAATTTTTACTGCTATTAAACTGTACTTGTAGGTTTGTGTATACATTGTGTGAATATAGTGTTAAGTAAGAATATTTTTTAACAAACAAGGATCAGGGTTCAAGTTAAGGTACATGTTGTTCAACTAATTGAATACAATCAAATTTCCCGCAATTTTCCCTCAGCTGTTGATTACTTAAGTATGTTAAACTTTAATGTCTTTGTAACTTCTGAAGAAGTCTGCGTACGAGCAGATGAAAAGCGCTTTAAGTTTTAATTTTAACTGTTTTATAATAAGAGCCAAATAGATGATAGAGTTGACTACTGAGGATAAGAAAGAAATTATGTATTGTTACTATTATGTAAAAAGCCCAGAATTTCCAGACACAAGATATACAAAATGATTAAGAGAGAAATTAGAAGAAAGAAAAATACTTCCGCAGGCAAAACTGTCAGAAGCTTCAAATTAAAATGTGTGTTCATTAATACAACAGATTTTTGAAACACAGTATCTAGATCAAGAAATTTTGATCTGTTTGGAAAAAGAAGTATCTGAGGAAGTGAGAACGTATAAACAATAAAACCTAGAGATATTTGAAAAAATATAAAAAAGAAATATGGACATGGGAAAGAGAGATTTGATATGGTGCAAGATTTATGCAAAGGAGAAAGCCAAGTTAACTAATATAGAGAAGGCAGTCTTAAAAATAATCTAAGAGAAATACAGGCAAAGGCATCCAGATATAGAAAATTTCACAATAAAAAGATCAATAGCACAAAGATGTAATGTAGAAAAGATGATTAGTAAAGCAGAAGTTAATGAAATAGAAGTTGAAGTTATGGAGTGCCTGCAAAGTGAAGGATTTAATGTAGATAGTCTAAAACAGACTACATCACAGCATGATGGAGTGAGTCCACAGAATAAGGAAAAGCGAAAAGATCAGGAGACATGTGAAGAAGAAATATGGATATGGGAAAGGAAAAGAGATTTAATATGGTGTAATATTTATGAAAAGGAGAAAGCAAAACTAGCCAATACAAAAAGAGCAGCACCAAAGATATTTGAAGAAAATATAGGGAAAGGAATATGAATATGGAAAACTTTACAATACAAAAAATAAGAAGACTAAGAGGAAAAGTAGAAAAAGAGATTAGTAATGGAGAAGTTAAAGAAAAACAAATTGAGGTTATGGAACAGCTGCGAAGAGAAGGATTCAGTGTAGTAAATCGAATACAGAAAGCACCACAACAGGATAGAGCAATGGATATCCACATTAAGGGGAAACCAGTGGAACAGGAAGCAATTGGTCAGGTGCCATATCAAGATATTTTGGAGCCCTCCACAGGAAACCAGTATAAATGTTCATTTGAAGCTAGACAGCAAGGAAAGGAACAGGAAACTGAGAGAACTGTGATGCAGTCAATGTTGAGGAGTGATAGGCCAGTGAGTTCTCATATGACAGAACAACAGATGAAATTGAAGAGAATTTGACACTGGAAAATGCTATAGAACTTTCTATAAAATACCTGCAGGAAACGCAAAACAAGGGATGAATGCCCTCAGTATGGAAGAAAATGAGTTAAGAGAAGAGTTGCTTGATTTAATAGACAAAGACAGATATATCAAGATCAATGAGAGAAATAGACTGCAGAAGGTTAATAAAACCCCAAAAGTTCGAACCTTGATAAAACAAATGAACACAGTAATTAGGATTGTCCATAGAGATCCATGCGATATAACAGAAGTAAACAGAATATATTAATGTGCTCCTAAATTAATAACTGATAAAATTCTACCACAGGAACACAGGGTAGCGAGGGAAAAGAGGGACGAAAGCGAATACCATCATGGAAATATCGAATAGAGAAAATTATAAAGCAGCTAAGAGAAGAAGTGTCATTGTTAGAAGGTTATAGAAGAGGGAATAGTTCAACAAAAATACTAAGAATGATGTGATAAAAGCAATGCACAGTATTAGAACAGACCAGGATCTATTATGCACTACTGGAGATTACAATCAACAAATTTCAAAACAGGCAGAAAGACTTAGAAGATACAAAGATAAAAATAAGGGAAACACACAAAATAAGCAATTTATTGATGACCCAAAAAAGTTTTATAGAGAACTGTGAAATAAGGTAAAAGGAATTGAAAGACTGCCAAAAAAGAGGAAGTAGATATATTTTGGAGAAGTATCTATGATGATGTTATGGAATATAAAAATGCTAAATGGATCGAAGAAGTAAAAGAAAGAATAAGAAGTTTAAAGGTACAGGATATGAAATGGGATGAAATAGCCAGAGAGATTGAAACAAAGTTGACAAAAGCCTCTACTTGGAAAAACCACAGGCCCAGATGCAGTACCTAACTTTTGGCTTAAAGTATTAACTTCTTTGCACGAGGAGTTAGCCATGAGTAAGAACTATTTATATGCAACCTCGAACACACACCGCTCTGGTTAGCAACAGGAAAACCAATGCTCTTAATGAAGAGTGAACCTGCAAGATACCCTAAAAATTATAGACCAATAACTTGCCTTCCAATGACATATAAATTATACACGGGAATTGACGCTGACAGAGTTTATAGTAATTTAGAAGAAAACTTAATTATGGCAGTAGAACAAAAGGGTAATAAAAGAAAGTCATATGGAACAAAGGATCATTTGTTGTTAAGCAAATTTATAGTGGAGAACTGTAAGAAGGGGAAGAATCTAAGTATGGCATGGACTAACTACAAAAAAGCATTTGATAGTATCCCATATTCAGGGATAAAAGAGTGCTTAAAAATTTACAAGATACACCCTACACTGACTGACTACATTACAATAACCATGAAACAGTGGCAGACCACTTTGCAATTAAGCCATGATAAAGGACAGATTATCATAGCAGGGATAAAAATTCAAAGGGTGGTATTTCAGGATGACTCTCTGTCACTGTTACTATTCTGCCTTGCCATTAATCCATTAAGCTGTTTACTTAACAGCTTAGGCCATGGCTACAATTTGGCTTCTAGAAAACAACAAAGTCTAATGACTTTTCATCTTCTCTTTGTTGATGATTTAAAATTGTATAGCTCATCAGATAAGGAACTGAAAGCACAGCTGCAGGTTGTCAAAACTTTTTTAGATGATATTGGAATGTCATTTGGTCTTGATGAATGTGCAAAAGCAACCTTTAAAAAAGGAAAACTGCAGCACCAGGAAAACATCAGTTTGGGACAAGAATGTGATATAAAATAACTTAAGCAAGAGGGAGTGTATGAATATTTGGGAATTGATGAAGGACCAGCAATAAATCATGAACAAGTGCGAATAAAGCTCAGTAAGGAGTACTTTAGAAGACTTACCCCCGGATTAACTAATCCTCCATGTAAGACTTAATAAGTCTTACTCGGAGGCTGCAGTTGAACGGTTTGACATCAGCATGCCATGAATATTCATGAGGGCATGCTGACTCAACCGTAACTCTTACACGGACTGAGTAGGAAAGCAGGGGGCGTGTCCAACTGCCGAGCAGTCTAAATGTGCACGCCCCTGTAAGGTTTTAAAAAGCATAATGTCAACACACAAGAGCAAGATCGCTGAAATGTACTTGCACCCAACACCACACTCCCTGACACTGTAAACCCCCATCACACTTATATAAAGTAAATAATTATATATATATTTTTTAAATCCACGATATAGCTGCCCGTATTTGCGTGTGTGCGCGCGAGTGTGCCCATTGCTTAGCTAGAGTTAGCAATTGTGATGTGGAAGAGCATAAGAAAGAATGTTTATGCAAATCACACCAAATTGCAATAGCATAATGGTAGAGTGTATGCACAAAGAGAAGGCATTCACGATTCGAGTCCCACCACTCCCCTTCTTATTTATGTTTTAAATCAGTATTTGAAATAATACCAGACATATATGATTAAAATTTTATTAAAAGCAGTGACATGGCCAGTGTATCAGTGAACAAACTAAATATTTTTAAAGGACCCAGATATATAATAGCCTGCTGTTAAGCAACACTTTACACAGCTAAACACAGGTGCCCATAGTTTAATAGCACTTTACCCAGTTAAACAGAGTTGCCCATAGTTTAATAGCACTTTGCCCAGCGCAATAGAGTTGCCCAAAGTTTAAAAGCGCTTTACCCAGCGCAATGTGTTTGCGTGGACGTGTGCGCCGTGCCACCCAGGGCACCGTAGGGCACCATGGAGCAACGTAGAGCTAAGTTGCTTAAATGCAACCACACCCCCTAGCCTGTCTAGACAGTATTAAAATAAAAGAATGACATGGTTCGAACCCAGGACCATGTGCATCATAATCAGAGTACAGAACCACTAAGCCATGACAACATAGGGGAATCAGCCACTATTAACATTCATAAACGTATGAATGGTAGTTTAACCATTACTAAGCAGGTCTGCAGTCAGCCAAGAATTTTACAAAATGGCCAATCACAAGAAAGTGAGGGAAATGCGGCATATTTAAGCCCCATAGGCAGGAATACTCACCATAAGTGATTGTAGCTCACATCTGCAGTCAGAATGGCAGGTGCAGGAGAGGGTTCACGCTTCCGAGTGCAACACTGGGGCATTGAGGAGTCAAAATACATGGTTTGGCTCCTTGTCCACCGTCATGAGTCAAGACTCCTGCAGGGCCAGTTACAAGGGATGGAGTACAAGGCAGAGGCTTGGAACTGGTTAGCTCATTACCTCACCAGTGCCACAGGCGTTCCTCGGACTAGTGAGCAGGTCCATCACCACCATGCAGACCTGAAGAGACAAAAGCAGGACCACCTGAACCAGTGGATACAGGAGGCCCGTGGGATGCAGAATGCCCCACAACTGGGTATGTAGCCATGGAATGCAGTATGTAAGAATTGATAATGGAGTATGTATAATGGATAGGAATGTCTCAATATCCCTTCATTTACTTTACAGCTGCAGGTGACCGTGCTATGAATCAGCAAGCCTATGCTGATAGGCTGCTAAGGCTGCACCACCAGCCAGGTTAGTGATTATTCTGCATGTATTGTTATATAAAATATGGGAGAGAGCATGAAAGAAAGTGTTGTAGTCCAATAAAACAGCCATAGAATTGCCTGAATAAGTCCACTGCATGTACTGTCAGATAAAAACGTCAGAGAGGCAGAAAAAGAGTGTAGTAACCTATTAAGAAAGGTAACATATGTCTGGAATAATATCTCTGCAGGCACTGTCATATAACATAAGTGAGTGAGCCTGAAAACAGATTGTTCTAACCTAATAATAAAGGTATAATATGTCTTGAACATGTCTGCCATAAACACCGTTAAAACAAATAAAGGAGTGAGCCTGTATAAAAGTGTGCAATGTCATTAATAAAGGTCTAAAACCCAGAGTGTGTCTGTGTCACAGAGTCTGAAATGTTGTTGTACCCTTGCATTATACAAACAGTACTGTTTGAAAATGTGCTGACAACCCAGAGTTATGCAGTCCCATATAAAGTGGGTGATGGAAGTGCTAGTAGCTGTGAAACATATATACAGTCCACAATAGTCAGTTACTGGCTAGCATGAATAAGTAAACCTGGCACACATGTAGCATGTAATTATTCACCAAAAATGTAAGTGTGTGTCAAGAAATGCAGGGTTCTGTACAAATCGAAGTGAAAATGTCATGTGAAAACATGTAGATAAAGAAATATAAATGCAAACAAGAAATATGTAGCAGTAACATTTGCATCCTGGACAGTTAGTATGTCAGATATAGGTCAGGCATATATTGAACTAGCCAAACCCATTACACAACCTAATGTATGATGACAAGTGTAATAATACAGGTAGGGGATATACACTTGCAGTCACTGGGAATGTAGTGTAGACTAAAAGGTCATTATAAGATGTTAACTGAGGTTTTTTTCTACACCCTACCGTATGTGCATAAACCATGCAATTCCACACCTCAATGGGTATGTGTAATCTTAAATATTTGTTGGGACATATGTCCTATTGTTTTATAAATATTTGCATTGATGTTGATGCATGTGCCCTGTTCAAACACCACATTCATGGTGGCCTGTTGCTACCAAACATCCCTGCATGCTGTTGGAATTTCCACTGTCGTTCAATATATGCATGTGTTATGCTTGCTGTTCAACTGTTGCAAACTTGGTGTGTTGGGTTAATGGGAATATTACTGCATGCTGTTACAACTAATCTGGAATGCTGTTGTTTATGTTGTAATTAAACACACCTAATCACAGAACATATGAGAAGGCCGGACCCAGAGGACCCACCTGCCCCTCTTCAGTTGGCGAGTGCACCTGGCACCAGCTGCTCTGGTGCCCAGCCCAGGCTCTCCTCCTTCACTGGTCCTGTGCCACCTTCGGGTGGAAGCGCTGCAGGGGATGGGGCTCACCCCCCCTGTGCAAGCGTGGGTGGAGGAGGGCCACCTGTCACCCTTGCTAAGGTCCAGGCTGTGGTGCGTAGGGAGTTCCAGCGTTCAGTCACTGATCCCCTACACCAGCTTGAGGTGAGAGTGGCGTGTCTGTCGGGTGAGCCTGCCCGTCCTACACAGCCCTCAGTGCAGCCACTCTCGGGGCTGTGAAGGTGCAGTGGTGACTGCCCATGGGTGGGGATCTCAGTTCCACTGTTACCCTCTGTGGGCTCATGAGCTTGTGATTTCCAAACATCCTTCCCCGTCAATTGTGTTCACCCACCCCATGTGTCAAACTCTGCCCCTGTATGCGTCTTGTTTGTCTTGTCTGTTTACCTCCCCAACCTACCTCCCCAAATATACCTACTTCCTCTACCTCACATTCCACTCTCACCTGAAAAAAAAAATAAAAAAAAGGGCAATCTGTTCCCACAAAAGAATTACGCCCCATACATAGCTGCCCAATTCGCACACATGTCCACTGGACATGTAAACTGATAATTCTAATTGGCAGTGCAACATATTTTGTTGTCCTCACCCCTCTCTCAGGGGTGAAAGGTTTCAAATTTCACACTAAGTTTCAAACATATGCACAGCTGTTGCTGGTAAAGAAATGGGCAGCTATGGACTTTCCCTACACCCATCCTGCACATCCCGAGCTGGTTTCCCTACTGTCTTTCCCTCATTGTGCCCCCTTTTTCACCACTTTCCTATCTCTCCATTTTCTCTTCTTTAAAAGAAATTAGCACGGGGGTTAGCGGGAGTAAGCACTTTTAAGCAATAGTTAGCGGGGGTGCACGAGTGTGAGCTTGTGTGTGCTTAGCTATGCATTGCTAAGCATCATGCATACCCACGCAAACTGGCTTACAACTGCTTAAAAGTGCCTTAGTCACTCTGTATGACATGGCCCTTGTACTGCTCACCAGCAAAATAAAAAACCTTGTCAGACTCGAACCCGGGACGTTGGACTCACCAGTCTGCATGAAGTACCACTACACCACAGCAGATATGCAATAACTTGGTGCTGAAAGAAATATAACATGCATTACAATGAGTGAATGTAAAGGGAAAATAGGAAAGCCATAGGAATACATTGCAATAACTACTGTTGTATGCCAGTTAATTCTCTAATTCGAAAAGAAAGTACATACTCCCATGTATCCAGTGTTAGCCTTTGGAGGTATGAGTAAACCTACACACTGAGAAGAGTGTACTGGAAGAAGCAACAGTCAGGTTTCAGTACAACATGCATTTCACTGGCTACAACCCAGCTTCAGATATGAGACATATACCAACCTTCTGACTGAGACAACAGTGTCCACAGCAAACAAGCATGGTCCCCACCTTGCAAAACTGAAAGGGCTACGCCTACCTAACCTATCATTTTATAGCAGTGTCCTGAAATCACAGTGAGAACTGCAATTACCACACAGCAGACTGCATGCAATTACTAAATGGTGGGCACCAATTGTTACAAAGGCCATCACATGCACATGTGCAGATACCTAGAAAAGCAGCCTGTATCTGCTGTCCACACATGCAATAATATCATTGCAACAACTGGGGGAGAGAGAGAGAGCATGAGCGAGAGAGACAGACAGAGACAGACAGACAGACACAAACAGGCAGAAGGAGACAGACGCTGAAAACAAACAGCAACACACAGAGGAAACAAAACCAAAAAATAAATAAATAAATAAAAAAACCAACACCTACACGACGGAGGTGAGGAATACAAAGGTAAGGTATGTAACAGATATGTATTTGGTGACCTCCGAAAGATGTGTCTGAAGGGTACTCAACATACTGTGAATCATCCATATGTGGCAGCAGTCCATATCTATATGTACATGCACATTTGCATAGGGAAAAGGACATACTACAACTGTTAGTGAAGGCTGGACATAAGTATGTTGCTGAAGGTTGCTATGTGCACATACGTATGTAGGTTGTAGTGTGTGGCATTGCAGATAGCAAGCAGTGCCGGTGTATGTCATGTGGTGTTAAACGCTGTGGGACTGAGCTACAGGCAGTGAGGCCTGCAACAGCTATACGGCCTGAGGACAGCAGAATGCATTCTGCACAACATTGTGCAATAGTATTACATAACCATATGTCTCACAACTGTTGCATAATTGACATCCCCGCCATGAAAGGTAGACAGTATATGTGCCTATATGTGCAGCTATATGTACAGCAATGGATGTTTACATGTATGTGTATATATACATGCATATATACATATATATGTGTGTATAGATATATAGATATATATATGGATATATTTAGATATATATGGATAAATATAGATATATATTGATGTATATGGATATATATATATATATATATATATATATATATATATATATATATATATAAATATAGATATATATGGATATATGTAGATATATATAGATATATATATAGATATGTATGGATATGTATAGATATGGATAGATATGGATAGATACGGATAGATATGGATAGATATGTATATATGTATGTATGTGTATGTATATATATATATATATATATATATATATATATATATATATATATATCAGAGAGAGAGTGAGGGAGACATGGGGTCATATGTACTGCAACAGGTGCCTGTTGTCCAAGGCTTGGACTGAAGAGCAGTTTTGATACCGCAGTGCCATACCCCATTCCAAAACACCTTACACAGTAGCTGCCACATAGGTGGTAGCCTGTCTAACACTGATGGTGTCAGAAGGGTACATGGGACACAGGTGGACAGTAGGCTCCCCTTTGATAATCACAGTGACAACAGTAGTAATGTAATTTGTCTACATGGTACGTGTCATCACAAAAGGTGTGTCATCTAGGGAAATATAGGTCGGTGTTCCCCTCTACTCATCACAGTGCCCCATGTGGTATGTACCTGACATGACAACTACAGCAAGTGGAAAGGCCACAGACATACCTAAAAAAAAGTAATACTGCCCTAAAACACATGCCCTATGCAGACTGACTCACAAACCACAGCTAGAGTGCGTTGCATACCGCCCACCCAGAGGCTACCACTGCCAGACATACAGAGGTATGTCACACCCATAGCAGTCGGCCAACCACCATGACAACACCTCACAATCCCTCCGGGCTACATGACCTAGGGCTCTAATCCTTGTCACTTCACTAAACAGCACATGCTGGAGGTACAGGTTCCTATCCACAAATATGCCATACTCTGGACTAAACCACCCAGCATGAACAAACAAGGCTCCTCATTAGCAGATGTCATACATACCCCTGATGATTGTTTTGGAGATAGGTAATATGCCCTGGGAGTCACCTCTGTGTATCCAGTTGACAGGAGCAAGTGAAATCACATTACATGTGTGTCAAAGGCCAGGGTAGCATATGGCTAGGCTGCTCTAGGCCCTAGGGCCAATAGCGTATTACCTACCTATGACACAATGCACACACACATGTATTCAGTGCAATACCTGCTATGTGAGTTGGAATGAATGTGATAGTGACTGTGTGCAAGGTTTGTAAAGGTGTGATAGCTTAGTGTGAGGTTGTGTCTGTAATGGTAGTTTGCGTCCTAGGTGTGAGGCCGGAGAAAGATGTGTCAGTTATTGGGATGCAGACATAGTAGGATGGCATATGTTGTGACATATTTCCTTGTGTACGACTGTGGTGTCCCAATGTAGGCTGAAGCAATACATGTATGCTCAGTAAGTTGTACTGCTGGTGATTCCAGCTCACATATGAACTGTTGTACTACCTGAAGCTGTAGGCCTAAACAGCACAGTATGGTGTATGTTCACAGTCCCTGGTAACACTGTCTTGTGTGTTTCCTGTAGTCTGCACATATTACATACCACAGGCATAGGTATCTGTAAGTAGGGGCACACAGTACTATAAGGTACACAGGTAATGCTCATCTGTGTCGGCATACATCTGTGTGTTGTATGTATGTCTGATGTGTGTTTAATTATGCCTGTACCATGCCCACAATGATATGTGTGTTACAGCGTATGTGTGTGTACCTAGCAACATGTATACTTTGTTACAGCAGTATGCCAGCTATATTAACAACCATGCACATATGTTAGGTAGGGGTATGGCATCAAAGACTAGGGTGGTTTAATGGTAATACTGTAAATGTACATGACATTCATTGCATTGGATGACATATTTCTTCATGCATTATCTTGATATATACCCTGGGGGCGAGGTTGTGCATTGTATCCCAAACAGTATGCCGACTACTGGTGTATACTGGTGTGTTATATGGAGTGTTGCAGGCACTGTCAGCCAGTTGTGGGCTGAGCACTGATATGTGGTATTGAATGTGTGTGTCCTGTGATAGACAGATAGATGCTATATATGGCAGTTAAGTGATATCTGTACTTCATAATGTTGTGTGCCACATGACATGCTCACACATATCGTTTAATTGTCTTCCAGGGTTTTGGCTCATCAACATAATCCATCGTATTCAGCTGCAGAGGAGCAGGAAATCCTGAACAGCCTGGTGCAGCACTATAACCTGTTTTTTTCCAGGGCCAGCCAGCACCAGCATGACCGTACTGCACTGTAGCAAGACCTTGTTCGCTGGGTAAATGACATAGGTATGCATAACCGGACATATGAGCAGGTACACCATCACTGCAGTGATTTAATTAGACATGTCCGGCGGCATGCATATGATATCTATAGGCAACAGCTTGCCACAGGTGGTGGGGCAGCCATACATCCCCCCCTCACCAGCGTGGAGGAGCTGCTCCTAAGCATGGTGGCTCCTGGCCTACAGCAGCAACAGCATCACACATGTGTCTTCATGGAGGCCGGAGCCACCCAGCAGGATGACATGGAGCATGCAGGTAATACGCCCTAGCTGTAGACTACCATTACCTGTATTGTTAGAATATGCATATGTGAGATGTGTACTGTGTGTCTTGCAGTTGTGCTACCTAACGTGTGCAATACTGATATCTGGAATAGTATCCGTACACCTGAGACTGTTGACTGTTATTCCACTGTCGTTTAGCACAGTCGCAGTAGCAATGCCACAGTTGTGGCTACTGACAAAATGTGTCATATTCTTCTAGGTCCCTCTGGTGTGACAGCAGGGCAGACAATACATGCTGGTGAGTGTGTTAACACTTTAATATTGGTAATGAAATGTGCATATCATAGGTGAGGTGTAGGCCATGTACACGTAACACACCTACGCATAATGCATGCTGTGCATGTTTGCTGTGAGACCTCAATCATCTCAGTAAAGTCAGTAGCTGCCTCAATCACATGCAATGCACAGTGCAGCAGACACAATTGTGGCAACACTGTACTGCACATTGGATATGCATAGTTGCTACAGCTGTACACAACAAAACACGTTTATCATACGCAGTGCACGAAAACATGCTACATTTGGCATTACCACACACCCGCTGTAAGGTAACACTTCAGTGTCCCACATGTCATGCATACACACATGATGTACCTCAGGGGTAGAGGCCTATCATGGGGCTGTGCAACACTCTGCAACACATAACACAGTCATGTTAGGTAATGCTCCCTATTGGGCACCTCACACACCCATGTACAAGGTGGCTGTGTAATTGTGAACATAGCCACGGCACTGCAGTTCAGGTACAGCATGCTAGGCGGTGGTCTTGCACACATTAGTAGCTGTGAGTGACCACAAGATGCATGTTGATGATGGCACAGGGTACTACACCCCATCCAGTTACAGTGACCACAGTACTAATCATAGCAGTCATTGCTTTGCACCTCAGTTTTGTGTGTGTGCAAACATATGCACCTATACACAATATGCATAGCATGTTGTCTGTGTGCTTACATATGCCAGTATACACAATATGCACAGCAGTCACCATCCACACAAAGTGTCACATATATGTCCTGGAATGCTAGTGGGTGTATAGGTCACTTGACACACATTGGGTATGTGTGGTGTTTAATGTTGCAGTCGTGTAGCATGCCATGCCATGTCTGGCACCCACATATCTGCAATATGTCCCACACTCACCATAACCACTGTACACTGGCCATGTCGAGCATTGGGATTCCTTCACGTCAACATGCACCGCACATCCCGTGTGTGTACATAGCATGCATGTGCTACACCTGTGTTTATCTGCTATTGACACAGACATTGCACTCAGACATGGATATCTATGTGTCACACAGATAATACATGCAGCCATGGCATGTATACTTGTGAATGATGGTGCACAGGGCATTGCAGAGATGAGAATACCTGCACAGCAATGTTGTGTCCATGTACACATTGTGTTCCAGGGTGCAGCCAATCACTGAACAACTACACAGTTGCATCAAAGCCATTTATGCTGCCATTTAATAGGGGTGTCTACACTTGCACTGCATGGTCTTGTGCAACACATATTCTACATGCTGACACGTGTGTGGTGACTGTCTACCTTGTGATACTGACACCCACCTTCACCCACTATAGAGCATGTGTTGGATTGCTGGTATGCATGTGTATGTGCTGTAGTGAGGTGTGTATTAGTGTTCATGTGTTCATGTGTGCATGTGTTCATGTGTTCATGTGTACATGTGTGCATGTGTGCATGTGTTCATGTGTGCATGTGTGCATGTGTTCATGTATGCATGTGTTCATGTGTTCATGTGTGCATGTGCAGACCGTAAAGTGTGTTTCCTGTCTTCCTCTCACAGGGGCTGAGTTAGAGGTTGGCAAAAGCAGCAGGCAACCTAAAGCCACTGCCACGAATAGTGGTGATGATGACACATGCATTTTGGCAAAGGAAGATTTGACAGGGTCTGTCATTGGTCCACCAATTGACAGTACACAGCATTCAACCCCATCTATGCGCACATTCATACTGTCAATACATCCCTCACCACCAATGGCCATAGGCGAGGGACAGCATACAGTTGGCATTGACCAGGAGAGTGTGGTACCCATGGCACTTGCAACCCCTCACAGCAGCCATAGCCATAGACCCGGAATGGTACCACATAGGCGGAGGTCCAGGGGTTCTCGGGGGAGCACCACTGGTCATATTGCCCCTGGCAGGCATGCCTTCACAGGTCTTATGATGACCAGTATGTTCTGGGCTGTAATGCAGGCTCAGGCACGTATGGAACGGTACACCAGGCAGGGACTTAGGGTGCAGAGGGCACATTACACCGCTATCAATGACAGCATCCGTGACCTTGCCAGTGCCATCTGGACTTACACCGAGGTCATTGATAGACGTTGGGGGGAGACATTAGATGCCCTCCACAACATGTCTTCCATGAGCCAGGACTGTGCGGGACAGTTGCGACATTGACGCGGACGCATGCCAGCAACAGCTGGCAGTGGTCACGGATGGCCCACAGTTCACAGCCACTCCCGTAGTGGCAGTACCAGCCCCAGCAATGCGGGGCTGGCCTGTCCAGTGACCATCCCAGTAGACCATGTGCACGTGGCTCTGGCCAGTCCCAGCAGGGACATGGGTCCAGTCGTCATACCTCTGCCTCTGATGACAGTACCCAGTCAGGGTTGGTACCCGATACTGTCCATAGCACCACTGCCAAGCACAGGTACTGTGTCCATGGCCAGAGACAGTGATCTGTACAGCCTAGCAGGTACAATCTGTGGCTTTCCCACAAACTACTGTATATGGCAGCCACGTGGTAGAGCTGTGTGCATGCAGACACACACACATTAAGCAAACAACTAGGGCTCACACATACACACACACATTACATCAACATTGACCCATGCTGTACAGTTGCCCCTCACACACACACACACACACACACACACACACACACACACACACACACACACACACACACACACACACACACACACACACACACAGACATTGGATGGGTCAATGTCAGGCTCTGGCAAACAACAAAACACCCTGTGCATATGATGATACCTGTGTCGCCTCCTGTCATCTGCATCATTGAAAGTGGGACAGGCTAACATGGTGCTGATGCACAGGGTGACACTATATCAGTGTAGAAATAATAGCAAGTTGTCAACAAGGAAGTGTAACGACATCCTTGTAGGTATATCTGAGCTGACATTATGCATCAAAGCTCTGATTGTCAGTGTAGCATTGTTTACACCACTGTTAGGTCTGAGTATGTATTGTCCACCCATGTGCCACTTGGCTGAAGTGTAATGTGTTGCCAGCATGTGTTAGTGAGTGGACAGTACATGTGTGATGTGTGCAGTACAGATTAGCAAGTGTACATCTGTGAACATGGTGGGTGCAAACTGTCTGGATGTACGTGCATAGTGGACACATGGGACATGTGGCATACCCTGTCGTACACATTGTTAACATCTCATAGTATCTTTCAATGGCCAGTATGCATTCTACTACAGTTATGTACTAACATGGGTAGACGTGTGTGTATGACATGGGTTGACACTATGCTGTGGGTGATACCGTTAATATCTGTCAATGATTTGCGGTCTGGTAGTATACACAACCTCAACAGCATGACTATAAGCAATCATTGGATGATGTCCTGACAAATGACACACAGTAGTAGAGAACCCAGTAACAATTGGATCCTTCCGGTGCTACACTATAACACTAACCAGTGGTAATGACCGCCACCCATTCCTGTGACCACACCTGTTTGGCATATAGCCCTTTAGGAACATGCAGACACACTAGGGATGTGTCCATCCAAATCTGGAAATGCATGGATTGGCCTACAATGCATTCCCTGGATGGGACGCATATCCTACACAAGGGTATCATACAGACAGATACCTGTTGTCTGATACATGCTGTATAGCAGTAAGCTGACTATGGCATAGTCATCCTCATGTACTATACATACTATCCCATCAGTACCACACAGGTGGTAGCCTTCAACATGTATGTTGGGTACCAATGTGTACATACAGCCTCATGTTATGTCATGTGTCCCTTGGTATCCACATATCCATAGGTATTGTGGAGTCCCAAGGTGTATCACATAAGACATTAGAGGCCTGAATGCATATCCACAAGGCAGTCATACACCTATAAAGACTGTCCATTCTTGGCAGTCTTTATTGTGTATGACCATGTCTGACATATACCCTGGGCATATACCATCACTCACACTACTCTTAAGAAACTGTCATGGGTGTGTGTGCCACAGATGACCTTGGCCACAGAACACAATAGAGGATGGCCTTGTCACATACATACATATGTGACCTACGATCTGAGAAGCAGCGGCACAACCTGTCAATGGAAATAAATGTATTCATGTAGTATGCAGGCTTCACACCTATGTACTGATTGAAGGGACATGTACACATATATGTTTGCCACACAGATACCTGATGTGTGCAATGCACTAAACATTGTAATCATACTATGTCATACCATAGTAAAAGCAAAACCCACACTGCATTGACCAACGCACACAGTCAGCATTTGCAGGATTCAAACCCCTACCGAGCTATGTTATGATATCAGAAAGCGATGCATTAACACAGCATGCTTTCTGCTTTACTGGGTGGTTTCCCTTCTCCGGCTGTATTTGTAGGATGGTGACATCATCAGTTTTTCCAAAGAGGAATGTACCTCTTTTATTGTGTTTTCCCATTCTCCAAAAAGGGCACTCCTTTCAAAGGCAATTGCATGCACACGCACACACACACACACACCTTCACTGTTTGCAGGATTCAAACCCCTACCTAATTATGTTATGATACTAGAGAGAGACGCATTAACACGGCATGCTATTTGCTTTACTGGCTGGTTTTCCTCCTCCTGCAGTATTTATAGGATGGTGACATCATCAGACTGGACGTGGTGATGTGTGTACACTTTGTTTTATGCCATTCCAGGAATGGTCCATGTGGGTCAGCAGGTGTCAACAGCTTGAACAAGACCTCAGAATCTTTACCTTGTGTGATCTATCTGTGGACACATTGACATTCCGTCATATGTCAACACATATTTATGCACAGCTTGTTGGTTTTGTGGACACTACATGTGTCTGGGATGTTGATAAAGGGCTATTCAAAGTCTATGTGACACATGTGTAGATGTGTTCATTGATGTATGTCCTGGGTGGCTGCCTTGCAAACAGTCTAGCATGTTTGGGAACCATGATCTGCACATGAACATACCACAGTTGGTAGGGTTCTGTGTGTGTCAGCTTCCAATAGCTCTGTTTATGACTGCAACCATGATGGACTCTATGACCTTGCAGATCAGACTTCATAAGCGTACTGGACTTGACTTTCCATGGTGTGTTGTGCACCAACACTTGTGGGGAGTGCCATATGTAGCTGTGACAGATTCAACTGTTCCACATCCTGTGTAGGAGGTGAGGCTCAGCTGACTGTTCAGGTGCATGATCTGTTTGTTCTGTAGTTTGTGCATGACACATATTGGGAATCAATGTATTCCACTTGCTGCCATGCTTTTGGCAGTGGGGGTAGCTGCTCATCCATTCTACATGTGATATCTCCTGGTATGATGATATGGACTATTGTCAGTGGGAGATGGGTATGTACATATGGGCCTGTCTGTCATGATGTCAGCATTGTCACTCAGGTACAGTTGGCCCTGACTCAGGACATATATGGGTGTACATGCTATTTATGACATAGCTGAAGGAGGTGTCATGATTCAGTCTGGACTCCTTCTCAGCTACTCTTTACAAAACACCAATGAACATGAGCACTAATCCCTGTTATACTCTTTTATATGCTTAACACCCTACTGATCCTTTGTGATCAGAGTATGTCATGATAATATCCTGGCATGTCCAGGGGTCGGTTTCGTGTGTACTCTTCAGTCCAGCTGGTGGATATTGTGATATTGACACAATGTCACATCTGCCTCATGTACACAGACAACCCTCTCCTCCTCCCGACAAACTCAGATATATGTGTGAGATGCACCTATATAGACATACAGGGTGCTGAACTCTCTCGACCCATGACTGGCACAGTCTATCAGGTGGTGAAGGTAACCACACACACCACATATCAGTCTCACATATCCTCTAGCAACAGCACTCAAACCACATTATCACACACAGACATACTTGGATGCTGTAAATGTACTCTACCTAAGCAGCAGAGACCTCCAAAGCAGACACACATAAAACTGCTACCTTACTACAATACCCACATATCACATAGTTCACAATGTCAGTGTGCCACACAGTCACTGCCCTACAGGCTAAACAACACACCTAATACACTTGTAATAGGTAACACTTATTGTCAGACACACTGACATACCACTCACCAGCCCTAAAAAGGGAATAGTCACTTTGGGCTGTCTGTTGGGTGTCAGGATCTGCCACATAACACAGGCAGTCAGGTCACTCCAAAGCAAGTACAGGACTGGCACCATTATTGCCCATGCTGGTGTGTATAACCTCACATGTTACTCCCTGGACCACATGACATGATACATGGAGGAACACTCTGATCATGTAGCCCAGGCCAGTATCACCCTGACCTTGTCTAGCATCTTACACCCACCAATTATGATGTCACAGTATACGGACACACATATCACATTTAACAGTTGCCTAACAAATTTGTTTAATTCATAGGGGATACAGTGTCTGTCAGCCTATGGTAACATGCTCAACATGCCACGTAGCTTCACTATGGACAGCTTGCACCTGTCACCCTTGGACTTTGGAATGCTGGCTAAGGCTCTTGCTACCACTATAGTGCCTTTTTTAAGCAGGGCTCAGAAGACAAACCCACCTCCATAGACATTGCAAGTTAAATGAAACTAAGGGTAATGCTGCTCAACAACAGTTGTGTTAACCTCATATTGCGGCCACTCAGGACTCTCCTCAGTATGGAGGATAGCGATATCTGTGCACTGGCAGACACCTGGTTCAGGCTCGCTTATGCACACCAGCACTACCAGGTTATGTTTCATACCATGCTGTCTGACAAGACTTGGAACAGACAACACAATTAGGGGAAGTATCCATATACATCACAGATACACACACCTCCGGGTTAGTAGCACTGCACAAAGCATCACAGACCATACATATACAACTACCATTGTGCAATACTGCCTTTCAGTTTGTTGCCTGCTAAAGAACACACTCCCAAACTCAGGAACCGCACTCATCTTTCGTGGGAAATATGGAGAATATGAAGGTCTCCACAAACACCATTATATTGTGTGACTTCATATACAAAAATATTGACTGGGGACACTACTCAAGCCCCAACACCCTCACCCAACAGTCGCTACAATTTGTAGACACATATGCTATGGCACAACCAGTCAGCACAGCCACAAGGGGAATACATATTGGACCTGATCATCACCAACATGGAGACTCTATGTTCCACACCAGCGATATACCCCTCATTGGTAAGGTCAGAACATACATGTATCTCACTGGACATACATATACCTTCCACACACCCATCCTGGGTAATCTTGGCGAACTTCTCATGAGCCAATGTCTCACTTCACCGAAGCAAGGTGGTATCCTTCAGAGACCATGAGACAGTGGCAAATACAGCTCACACTGCTGCATCCTTTACATACACATTCTATGGACACCTAGTGGACTGCATGGGTTGTTGTATCCCAAATAACAACAGGACTCACTACTCCAATGGCAGGGGACCTGTCTGGTAGACCCCAGCCATTAATAAGCTGTACAACATCAGGAGGAAGCTACTACATGATAGAGCACAATCCCAGACTGGGAAGGCATCTGTGATCTGTACTAGCAAACAGCTACAATCACTCATAAACTTTTCTAAGGGCCGCTTCTGCCAGACAATTGCAACAGAAACGTAGGACTATCACACGGCCTTCTTCAGTTATGTCAGGAACCTGGGTGGACACTCACTGATATGCTGTGAGTTACTGCATACTGACTAAACCTACCCTGAACCCACTGGCATTGCCAACATCCTGGCAAACAGGTTCAGTGCAGATGTCTCCCACCCATCCCCCCTAAGGAGCAACTATCCATCCCAACAGAGTATAACCTCCCTGACATCACACAGTAACAGGTGAGTGCTGCCCTCCCCAAAGTGTACATCACAGTATCAATGTGACCAGACGGTGTCCCAGCCTGCATTTTACATGAGCATCATGACAGAACAACCCTCACATTACATCACTGTTCAATATCAGAGTTACCACAGGATATTTACTCAAGGAATGACGTACAGCGACAGTGGTCCCACTCCACAGAGTTGGTGCCACAATGGACCACAGACAATATTGCCCTATAGGCCTAAGTAGCCTGTTCTGCAAAGCTATGGAGCGTATTGTCATGGGACTCATACACATAGACATCAGGAACCTACAGACACTGTGTCCAACACATTTCAGTGATGTTGTGGGCAGATCTTGCCTCTTGAACCTGTTTGTATTCTTTAAATGGCTAACAGGTCCATCGACATAGGGACGGCTGTCCACACAGCCTACCTGAACCTTGCAAAACCCTTCAACACAATAACCCACTGGGCCATTATGCATAGGCTCACCAGCGTAGATATGGACACATATCTCACATGATGGATTGATACCTAGATCAGGTATAGCACCCACATGGTCAGAATTGCAGGTGCCATGTCTGACTATACACCAGTTACAAGTGGCATCCCACACGGTTCGGTCCTGGGACATCTCTTGTTCAGTATATATTTGTCTGACGTACAGGCTACCACAGGGGGAATATGGCTGAACATGTTTGCACTTGACTGCAAACTGGGTGCCATGATCAACTCTCCAGCTGCCACATGCATAGTCAAACAGGGTCTCACAGAGATGGATGACTGGTGCCTGAACTGTGGCCTACAGCTAAATGCCATTAGTTGCATAGTCATCCCCTTTGGGAATAATATCATGCCCACACATTACCACATAGGTAGTACTCCATTACATACGGTAGGAGTTGTTAGGGGTTTGGGGACATGACTTGTTCGTACTGTCACCTTTGACATTCACGTTGCCAAAGTGGTTGGACATACCTTCTATGTGGGTCATCTTATCCCATATGGTTTCACATCTAGATCGAGTGAGGTCATTGTGCCCCTATACTCATCACATCCATGCTTGGTTACAATGCCACATTTGGGGTGTACCTTACCCGACACCTGCAGCAACTGTACTGGCCATGGAAATTCCTCACCAAGCAGATCTAGGGACTCACACAGATGCCCTGCACAGTTCAGATGTAGTAACTCCAGCTCTACTCAGTCACTTACCACCTTCTCAGATATGATGTGTGCCTGTTGTTTACAGATATACCCAACCCCGAATTACTGGACATGCTCCACCTCAGGATATCCAACTCCCTTGGAGCTACACACTCCAGGGACGTATACCTCAGCACAGATGTTAATAGGACATTGTGGAGGGACAGATTCTTATCCCAGAGGCTCCACTCACTCCAGAATGTAATCCCAGTTTCACATAGGCAAAGCCACCCACTGGCCACCTACAGGAGACATCTTGACGACTGTATGGGTGATTGTATATTTGCCCCTGGAATATCGTCTCTGTCTTTGCTAGACAGAGATACACTAGCCTAAACGTACATGGGCTATCTTGTGTGACCTACTATTCACACACATGGTGTAGTAATCTGACAGGGTTGCGAATGCCAATCACACTCTGGCTAGGCTTGTACATGCCCTAGGGCAGATAGCCTAGTATCGACCTCTGAACCTATGCTAATGTTCATGATGCACAATGTTTATTGCTGATACTGTTTGCAGGTCTTTATCATCTTTGCTTTACCAGTTTCTATGAACAACTTTGGTATCTGCAGAACATATTTGTTTAGGACAGGGTTCCAATATATTATAGATGTGTCTGTTGTCATATAACTGTGTGCACAGGGTGGATTGCTGTATATTGACAGATTCCTGGGTTAACACATGCAACTGCCAGATATGCATGGCTCACTGCTGTACTCAGACATGGCCTAAGTGTGTGGGCATGCCCAGTTCTGCCATTCCATGTTTTGTTGCCTGAAATTTGTATCATTTATTCAAGTATGTGAGCATGCCCAGTGTGATCTTTCAGTATGTTGCTATCTGAGGTCCACTACATTTGTTGATTTGTGCAAACATGACCGATATTAACACTTATACTGTGTGTGTTGGAAGTCAGGCCCTGTTCTCACTGCAGGACTCACCTTTGTGCCATAACTCGACAAGGATTATGCTGTGCCAGCAGGGTTTCCATGAAACACTTTGCATAGACTTATCAACATTCCTTCATACAGGCTGACCACTGCAATACTGTAATGGTTTAGTGGTCCAGTACTTTGGCTATAGTGCAAAGTATCCTGGGTTCGTGCCCCATCATTGCTTTATATTTTAATACTGAGCAGACCAGACTGCTTAAGGGCCAGTTAAGTAAATATGAGCATGTTGGCTTTTGTTCAGCTATGCCCTACTTAGATCAGGCTTGTCCGACATTGCTCAGTATTCATCAACATTGCTGGACATTGCCCAGTATTACTGAACATTGACCACAGTTGTGCTAGTTGGTGTGTGCGATTTTGTTTGCATACACTACATGGTGGTAAATGCTGTTTAGCACTGCTTTATATTGCTTAACACATGGCAATCATGCTTTAGGTGGTGCTGCAAGGCTGCCTATGGTGGATGCACATACTACACTCTTTGTACATGTTTGAAAGCAGGTAGTGTCAACTTAGGCATCCCTTTTACTATATGTGCGAGTCGGAGAGAGGTATCATTTCCAGAGTTCCTACTGAGCCAGTGTATGTGCTATGCATTGTCTTTTTGACAAGGCCAAAGCATACTGGGCATGCCTCCTTCTGCCTACTGGGGCAGGCTCAGGTTGTTCCTCCTCCGAGTCACGCTCTGCCTGTGATGGCCTTGGCAATGGTGGGGGACTGTTTGGCCCAGGCCTATGCTGGTCTTGCTGCAGCTGTTTTCACAGGATCATATTATGTAGCATAGCACATACCCTGACAATTTGGATACATGTAGTTGGTGAGTACTGCAACGCTCCACCAGATGTGTCCAGGCACCGGAACTGTGACTTGAGCAGCCCAAACACACGCTCTATTATATTACGTGTTTGTGCATGTGCCTCATTATGGCGTTCCTGTTCAGGTGTGTGTGTGTGTTTATGATGGGTGTCATCAGCCACGGCTCCAGTGCATAGCCAGCATCCCCCACTAGTTGACCATGTGGGATGTCCCCATTGGCAAATGTCTTTTACAGCTGTGTCAAATGCCAGATATGGGAATCATTGTAGCTTCCAGGGCAGCCTGCACACATTCAGTATTATGCCCTGGGCATCACACTCAACCTGGCAGTTGATGGAGGGGAAGCCCTTGTGGTTTAAGTAGACCCTACCCCGCTCCCCAGCTGGTGCTCTGATGTGTATGTGCGTGCAGCCTATTGCACCCACTACCTCAGGGCATTCCGCTATTTGCTGGAAGAGATGCATATTGCTGGCCAATACCTCACGGGAATTGGGGAAATATACATGATCACCGACATTTGCTGACAATCCATCCAGGAACTGGTGTAGTACCCTGGATGCTGATGCCTGTGATATCCCCATCATATCACCAGTTGGTCTCTGGAAGGTACCTGTTGCTAATATTATTAGGCCAACACATACCTTGGTTTCCACTGGGATGGGTTCCCTTTTGTTGGTTCTGTGTGTGAGGCGTGGCCTGCACAGCTCAACAATTTGCTGCAGGAGGTCTCTGTCCACTCTGTAGCGCTCCACTATCTCCAGCTCATGTAGCCCCTGGTAGGTTACCCTGGGCCTGTGCACTCTTCTCCGTCTCCTCACTGTGGGTTGTCCAGCAACATTTCCTATGTCACCACCCTCAGCATGTTGCATATGTCGCCTTATAACAGCAATGGCAGCCCTTAACATTTCTTTGTCTCAGTAAAGCTTTTTCAGTTTTCACTTCTATTAGCTTACTGCAGTGTCTGTTGTGAGAAACATAATGGACTGTTGTTTGCAGAGTTGTAAGTGCTAGGCTAGGCTGGGCTAGTGTACTGCCTGTGTAATTGCCTGATTCTGATTGTTTTCACCTGCCAGCTCTGCTAGTACTCCCTGGTAGCTTCCTACTATTTGTTGTGCTTCCTTTTTCCTTTCTGTTTCCTCGGGGGGGGGGGGGGGCGCCGCGTACACAAGTGCAAACACGCTCACAGCAGCTAACACGCGTGCACACATGCTTACATGGAGTAAAACTTGCTTATACCGGTTAAAACGCATGCACACCAGTGCAAACGCACTTACAACTTTTTAAACAGCCTTATACATGCCTACTCCGGCTTACACGTGTGCACACCAGCGTAAACGCACTTACAACTCTTTAAACAGCCTTATACATGCTTACTCCGGCTTACACACCCGCACTCACGCTTACAAGTGTGCACTCTGTTTTACTCTGGTTTACACGCCTGCACACGCGTGCATACCCGCTCAGCAAGAAACTTTGGTGTTATCCACGGCATACACCTTCCATTTCTTGTCTTTCCCTAGCCTACTTGTTGACACACCTCTTTCCATGATGTGTGAATGACAGCTGACACATGCCACTCTGCTCCAATGAGCTTCACTTGTTTCATACATACCCCCCCTCATGATGTCACCCATCTTCTACTCTGTTCCTCCCCATATCCTACTCCTACACTCCACTAACTGTGCTCATCTGCTATGTAAACTTGTGATTCACTATTCTAACTCTCATTTACATAAGATTGCATAATAATGCTTGGTTACATGTCTTAGACTGAGCTTACCCCCTTAGCAACCTCTACTCGGTGGCCATGTTGTCTTCAGCCTGCCATTCCCTTGCATTGTGCATTAACAATTTCAATAAAATCCACATTTGTGGGTTTTAATTTTTAGTATTCTGGGTTTTAGAGCGCACCCCATTTGCACGGCACTGCGCTATGCTTAAACATCGGAAATCGGCGAAAAAAAAATATTATTATTTTCATATTGCAGCAGGAAACATTTCACATGGCCGTATATTTGGCCATTGGCATGCTTCCTGCACTGGATGCAACCTTTATTTGGAGCTGTCACGGCTCCGTTTTGCTATTTGCAGAACGGTACTCAGTTGTCAACTGAGTACATTTCTGCAAATAACACTTAACACTGCTCTTACTCGGACAGGTTCGGGTTTCCTGAATCACAAATCTACCTCATTTGCATGCCTTTCACCTGCAATTGAGGTAATTTGCATATCCCAGCCCTGTTCTTGTAAGAGCCGTTTTAGGAGCTCTCTTACACGCCCCTACAGGCTGCTCCCGGATTGCTCGTCGGACATGATGGCTGCATGGAGTCTTGCTCTACTCTAAGACTCCCTGCAAGCCTTCGTGAATCCGGCCCTTAAATTAATCCTGAAAACAGCACTGACATCTAGGAACAAGATCTAAGCCATAAATCAATTTGCTCTTCCTGTCCTAACTTATAGTTTTGGAGTGATTGACTGGCCCCAAAAAGTGTTGGATAGATCGGATATTAAAGCAAGAAGGATGCTTCATGCTCACCAAATGATTTACAAAAATCAGTGAATACCAAAATTATATATTCCCCGTTCTGAAGGAGAGATGGGCCTTTTTGAAATTTATTACATGTATAGAGCTACAATCGTGGGACTCCGCACATATCTACTGACCTCACAAGATCCAAATGTAGTGAAAGTTTTGAAACATGTGGAGAATATATCTAAGATGACATCTCTGCTTAATTTAGCAGAAGCATATCAACATCAAGCAGGAATGGAAATCAAACCTGAAGTAGATAAAAACCAGGCAGCAACTGAATGTGTTAAAAAACAAAAGAGACAATATAAGGTGAAGGATCAGATGAGAAAGCAAGAAATGTGGAAAAAACATAAATATAATTGCAAGTATAGAAAACTTTAGGAAGAGCCTCATGTTTTTCAAGAACGAATGCAGGAATAGTTAAGGAGAGGTGAATTCACATCAAGAAATGAAATGTTAATATTAGCAGCCCAAGATAGTGGGCTACGTACATGCTGGTTTGCAAAATCCATTGAACAAGTGGGAGAAACAGACATATGTAGGTTTTGTAAAACCTAATTGGAAACAGTCACACACTTTGTTGCTAGTTGTGAGGCACTAATGGAAGAGGTACTGTATACTGAAAGACATAATAATGTGGTGAGACTGTTACACTGGAGATTGTGCAAACATTATGGTATCAAAGTGGCTGAAAATCACTGGAAATATGAGCCACAAAGAATCATAGAAAAGTATGAAGTTTATATCACATGGGATCACCCAATACCAAGAGTTCAAAAGATAGATGCTAGAAAACTGGATATAGTGGTTCAAGAAAAGAAGACAAAAGTAGCATTGATCACTGAAATCACCACACCTAGTGACTACAGTGTCTTGTGAACAGAGAGACACAAAGTCATAAAATAGCTTGATCTGCAGGCAGAAACGAGAGCCATGAGGAAGAAAGATACCGAGAAAGTTCCAATAGTAGTAGGAGCAGCTGGTCTTATAAATAATAATTTACAGTCCTATTTAGATATGTTACCAATTCATGTAACACTGTATGAATTGCAGAAGGAGTCATTACTCGGCACATTGCGGGTGCTGCAAAGAGCACTTTTGGCTGACATCAAAGAGTGAAACAATACTAACTTCATGAACTTTAATCGTACTTTAACTTAGGAATGGGGTCCATTCCCATCATGGTATTAGAAACCCAAAAGACTTGAAGAAATTAAAAACAACAGACACTGTCAGTGCAGACGTATTATTATAGCAACTGTCAGTAGTGGCATGTCCATTACTGAAAACTGGTTTTGCTAAATGGGGATGTTGATAGACAGAGAAGAGGATCATAACACTGTCAAACTTCAATCTTTCTGTTGTATGTATGAATACATACCATACCTCTCAACATCTTATAGCAAAAAATCTGAACAAAGCCACAAATAATGGGAGAACAACGCCCCAAAAAATAGGGCCACATTTGAAATATTGCTCTTAAAAACTTAAAAAGTTAACAGAATAGCAGGTTTTGCATTAGCATGAATTTTCTGAAGGATGTGAAGTCTGAAAATGAAATAGCTGCCATTATTTTCTGACTCAGTTGTTAGTGATTTGCTAGGAAAACCTAAAATTTTAAGTGAAATGGACCAAAATATGGTCAAAAATCTTGACATTCTGAGAAAATATGGACAGTTGAGAGCTATGATACAAACATCATTGCATATCCTTGTTGTTTGCTGCAACTTCCTCCAACAACAAGTTGTATGTTGCAGGCTGTGCTGTACAGTGTCTCATACACATGCATACTGCAGGCATGTAAACATTTGCTTCCCATACATGTAAATATAAATGGCATAGGCCCATCTATTATATATAAGGAAGAAATGTTTAAAGGACTTCAAACATTATGGAATCCAGATTGTTATGAAATATAATGAGTTAAAAACTGATTGCAATCTGCAGGTGACATAGGGTTTATATTCAGACTAGTGAGTAAGCCAACAATGCCAGTTTGACAAATAGCAGCAAAGCCTTTAGCAAGATCCATATAAGCAGTATATACAGAAATGCCTTTGCTAATATTATGACATATATTTTTGGAGAAATTAACCAGATTAAGAAGACAGGATCTATATTTTGTAAGTGATAGGATCTACCTTTCATGAAACCAATTTAATTTGACATGAAGGCTATAGGTCACCAGTTTTATATGCATGCCATGATTCTACAGATAATGCTGGAAAGGTTAATAGGACACCAGTTGCCATAGATTTTGGTGCAGCTGCCCCTGTGGAGAGGTATCACAACAGTCTCTAAAGGTCAAGTGCATACCTGTTGAGAGACTGAGGTTGAAAATATTTAAGAGAATTTCAGCAATTCTATACTTGTTTACAGTCTCGGCCCAATGACATATTGTTTCTGGTTTTTGGATAGAATATCCAAGATCTGGTCCTTAGTAATTTTGGGAAAGGAGAATTCAATTATTCAAAAGAAAGAACACAAGAATGTATGGGAAGGACAAAATTAGAACTGAATTTGTCCACTAAATCATTGGCTATTGCATCTGAATTGAAATAAGTAGCATTATTTGAAAGGAAATTGGGGCAGTGTTGGGTTTCTCTTCTAATACTTCTAATAATGCCAAAATGCTTATCATTATCATTATCCCTGCAGTAGGTTGCTATTTTCAATGTATATTCTGCCTTGGTCTTCATAATGATTTTGAGCTCTTTGCCTAAATGCCTGGGTACCTTCTTAGGTGGAAGATGGGTAATCTTTTATATGAAGAAAGTAGTGTTTTTTTCTACTGTTATTATGAAGTTTGTTTGGTAACCACTTGAAATGTTGGGGCCCACTAGAATGAGTTCCAAAACACAGAGACTGAATGGCAAAAAAAAAAAAAATGGCTTATGCATTCTAAGTCTGAGATGGCCACTCCCAGGCATACTCCCTTTTCTCTAATTTCTGAGGTATGATATTCTTGGAGTTGGTATATATAGCTTTCTCCCCTGCAAAAAAAGAAGATTAAAGGAGAAGAGTGATCTTTGAGATTTGATCTTTTTTTTTCAACTTGCTAGCAATCTGCAAGGAGATGTGTTTATTTGGGAGATGTCATCCTTTAGATGAGATGTTAAACCAAGGTCACATCTGCTTGAGTTACTTATTGCTCAGGTGCATATAAAATATCCCGCAGCACCTATCAAAAAGTAGTGTTTTTTTATTAAACACCATATCATATTTACATTATTTACAGTAATGTACATTTTTAGAAACTTTTTCACTTTACTGTCAACTTACATTTTAATACATTCTAATTTTTTTAATATCCATTTTTATCCCCATTGTGTTTTCCACAAACAAAATAATATCTTCTTCAATATTTCCAAAAAATCTATTTCCACCATAATTTATCTCTCTAATCTTTCATTCCATATACTAAAAAAAATATATTTTTATCAATATTCTTAGACTCCTTCTATCCATTATTACCATAATATCCTTATTCTAACATATTTATATGTATGTGTTTTATACTTTTAATACCTTACATAATCTTATGTTACATACATTATCCCTCAAATCCTTTATCCTTTTACAACTCAAGGAAACATGTTTATTAGTTTAATTTTCACTACAAATTTACATACTCTTTCTTGTATTTTTATATACCCAAATCTTGCTTTTATAGCTTTTCTTTTTTTATTTTCTAGTTGTTTCAATGGATAAATACAATAATATTTATTTATTATATTTAAATACTATTCTTTCATGTTTTTCTCTACATTATTTATATTTATTTTCCGTAACAAAATTTTGTCTTGATATTTTTACATTTCCTCATTCAAATTCCCTTTCCATCTTTTCCATGTACCCTCCCTTTCCCATATTTCCTTATATTTGTATTTATTTACTTATTCATTTTACATTTATTTGCCAGGAAAGTCCAACTGGTATAAGAACCATTTTCAGCAGAGGCCCAGGGAGAAAAGCTCCATATACAGAGATTATATAAAAACTTATACAATAAATTATACACAACTTTTACAAGAAATTATACAAAAATAAATATACAAGACATACAGTACACCAGAAGATACACTCTATGCTATTATAGCTGACATTTATACTATACAATCATCTGATATAATTCCTTTTTGTAGTGTAGACATTGCAGTTTCTCAAAGTAAGCTGAAGAAGGGTTTTTTGGGGGGAAATTGGATAGAAAAAGATGAGGTTAGAGATTATCTAGACATGAGAGAGAGCACAGATTATGAGGTTGTCAGATAAGAAGAAAAGGTATGACCAGAAACTATTAAAACTAGTTAGCCTGGAGTAGTACAGGAACAAAACCAGGTGTCATTAAGATACTTTTTAAGATTTTTTTAATTGATTGATATTTGTGTTGGTTCTGATGCTGTGAGGTAGTGAATTCCATCTATGATGAGAAAATAATGAGTCCCCTGCCATATTAGCAGATTTGGAACATATAGTAGAGATTTATTTGTTGAAAAAAGACTTCTATTTGTGGTATGGGGCTGGAGAATATTTAGGACAGGTTTTTTTCAGGTTGATATACTAGTTTGTGTGCTAAGGTTAATTGGTTATAGGATAGAAGTTGGGAGAGTTCTAACTAGGAGAGTTTTTTTAAGGAGTGACAGTAGTGGGTATGATGTGGGCAGGCAGTTGCGAATTTAGTTATTTTATTGTAGCATGTTTCTAGTTTAATTAAATCTGTCTTTTTAAGGTTGTTGAGAATTGGGGAAGCATACAGAATTGCTGATAGAAGATGGGTTCTAGCAATGGCAGCCCTAGAGGTATTAGCTAGATAATTTTTATTTTTTGTAAAGAGTACCCATTTTTTGTGGACTTTCTTAATTGTTTCTGCTATATGTAGGTCAAATCTTAGGTTGTTATCTATTATTACATCTAGTAGTTTTGTTTATGAATCGGCCTAAATTTTAGTATTATTGCTAGCTGTAATGTAGAAGGTGCTGGGAGGGGGGGATCTTGTGGGTTGGAAGATCATGAGATTTGTTTTATTGGGGTTGAGTATGAGCTGATGGTTAGAGAAGCATAGCTCAGTATCTGAGAATGATTTTTGGGTTATATCATGGAGGTATTGCAGGTCATTAGCAGTACATATAAGTGTTGCCATCTACATATTGGATAGTTGAAGATAGTGGTGTAGCACTATGAAGGCTGTTTGTAAAAATAGTGAAGAGTTGCGGCCCAAGAACTGAACCTTGATGTATTCCTATACACTTATCAAAGATTTATGACCTTCTTTTAAACATGTCAACACTTTATATAAATTCAATGATGCTGCATGAACAATTGTATTAATTACACCTAACCCTCCTTCCTCTTCTTTGACATATACCATTCTCTTCCCATTGGGAGTTAACCTTGATCCCCCATATAAATGAGAACACAATTGATATTAATTCTTTTTCATACTGTGTTAGTACCATAGCCACACTCACTAAATATATATTTTTCCTAATAAGATGGAATTGATTAAATATTCTTTTTTCTTGTATGTCATCTTATATGTCCTCCAGAACAAACATATCCCTTAATTTTGTAATAATATTTTTCCATTGCTGCATTCTATGCAAGTCAATACCATATTTTATACCTAATATGTTTATTGCTTCTTTATTAAACCAAAATACATCCTATTTTATCTATTTTTCCAATAGATTTACTTTTATTCTTATTTATATGCATACCAAAAACCTTTATATATTAATTAAGTTCCTTAATCCCATCTTCCGTCTATTCTTTATTATTAGTCATTAAAACTATATCATCTGCATAAGCAGGCATCACTGGTAATTAAATGCCTTCTCTTAACCTATATCCTGCTACTTTTAAAGCTCTGTTTTATCTTACTAACCACTGATTTCATAGTCAACAAAAATAAAATATTACTTGCTGGACATCCCTGCATTATAACACTTCTTATATTTATGTCTGTACTTAACTATCCACTTAAGACTATCTTCACCTTATTATTCTAATACACTGAAATTAATATTTGTGTTATTTTATTACTAGTCTTTCAGTACATCCCATAAAGTTTCATGTCTCTTATCAAATGCTTTACTCAGATCACCTGCCAACATTTTTACTTTAGCCTTATTATTATATTATCTGCAATTTCTATCAACATTATCAGCAGTCCTTGACTTATTTTGCTTTTTTACTAAAAATTGTGTCTTCAAGTAGTTTATTTACTTCATTCTCTAATCTTTTTCCATTATTTTCATAATTATCTTAAATCAGTCGTATTTAATACTATAGGTCTTCAGTTTCTTATATGTTCTTTTTCTCCTTTCTTTCATATACATCTCATTGCTCTGACACATGCTTCTTTTTCTGACACTCTTTTTTCTAACCATTTATGACAAAATACTTCTTTTGAGATTCTTTCATATATTTATACATATAATACAAAATTATGTCCAGTCTTGTGGCTGATTCCACATTTACTTCCTTTAATAAATCATTCATTTCCTTCACAGTTATTTTCTCTAAGATTTAATTGTCCTTGTTAGTTATTTTTTCCACTTTTGCTTTTCTTCTATTTTAATCTTTCTAAAGGCCTTTTTCTATATATCCTTTTATTACATCCATTATTTCTTGTTATGTTTTAACATTTTCTCCTTTCTCATTCCTTATTTCTCTTATGATTCTTTTACTTTCTTTTTCAAATATGGTACATCTTATTTTTCTTGTAGAAAATACCAGTCTTTAAACAACTTCTTTTTTTTAATTTTCTCTTGATACATTTCATATATCTTTTTCCCTCTTTCAAACAAAATTCTTATTTCTTATTACTTTTTACTTACTATGTCATGACTTAATTCTTTATATTGTTGTTTCTTATGTATATATATATATATATATATATATATATATATATATATGTATATATTGCCATTCCAAAAAAGAAAATGTTTTACATTTTTTAAAACGTATTCACATAATAATAATATCATCACCTCCCTCTTTTCTTCTTTTTCTCAAGCCACATTTGAAGACTCCCCATTAATATTATCTCCATATTCTTTCCATAACAATCTATTTTTTAAACCTTACCTCTTTTACTTTCTTTTTCAAATATGGTACATCTTATTTTTTTCTTGTAGAAAATACCATTCTTTAAACAACATTTTTTAAATTTTCTCTTGATAGATTTCATATATCTTTTTCCCTCTTTCAAAAAAAATTCCTATTTCTTATTACTTTTTACTTATTACTTCATGACTTAATTCTTTATATTGTTGTTTTCTCCTCTCTCTCTCTCTCTCTCTCTATATATATATATATATATATATATTTATTGCTATTCCAAAAAGAAAATGTTTACATTTTTTAAAACTTATTCACACAATAATAATATCGTCACCTCCCTCTTTTTTTCTTTTTCTCAAGCCACATTTGAAGACCCCCATTAATATTATCTCTACATTCTTTCCAACGCAATCTATTTTTTAAACATTACCTCTCTTTCTCTTTTGTAACATATGCATAAACTGGAAAAAAATTCTATATATCTTCTTTTCCCACCTAACATCTATCACTGTTATTCTACCCAACATTACTAGGGTGTAATCTAAAATTCCTATTGTTTTTTGACATAATATATATAATGACCATGTTTATTTTCTCATATTCTGAATAATCTCAGCTTCCCATATTTTGTTCTGCTTGTAACCTCTCTATATCTATTAAAGTTCTTGCACCTTCCAATATAATAATCTCCGGGAAATGCTCTGAGTTTCTTTGGGCCCTCAAACAAGGATATGCTTACTTCTTACTTACTCTTCATATTTATAGCTAAGATTTTCAACTTCCTTCTTTTATTTTATATTGTTTCATTCTTCTTCTTCTATCCTTTGCCTTTTTTAATTTTCTCTCATACTTACACTCTTAAACTTCCATTTTCTCTCTTTTACCCCTTTCCCTTAGAATTCTTGTTTTCCTTAATCATTCTCTGGTTCATATCTCCTTTTTCACTTGACTCTACCATTTCTCCCTCCCTTTCTTTTTTTCATATCATATATTATTTTTCTTCATCTCTATTTTCCTCTATGATTTTTGTTCTTTCTGCTCCTTTTCTTAATCTGTTTCAATATTTTGTTCTTGCATTTGTTATAACTCTTACTCATATATGTCACCCTTTTTCTCTTTATCTTCTGTATTTTCCTAAAAATCCATTCACAAATGGCACATAGGTTCATAAGTTCATAGGTAGGTACTAAGCTATCTGCCCAAGGGCATTTATAAGCCTAGCCAGAGTGTGTCAGATCTGGCCACCACATTGATTAATTAACTGATCCTCTGTCAAGCAGAGCCAATGAAGTGATCCCAGGGGTGTATTTTCTGTCACCCATCCACTCATCAAGGTTTATCTTGAAGAGTGTTAGTGAGGGGCTCTGCCAGATGTAATTTGGAATTTTGTTCCAAAGCATGGGGAGTCTCTATGACAGGAATCTATCCCTCTAGCATGTTCTATTTAATGTTGTGGTGAGGTTTAGCTCACTAGACCACGTGGCTCGCAGTGACTTGGATTTATTTAGGTGGAGCATGTCCATCAATTCTGAGTTGGACATGGCTTTGTAAGTCAGGGAGAGATCACCTTTGAGTAAGCGATATGCCACTGAGTACAGCCGGAGTTTTTTTCAGTTGGGCTGCATAGGACATATGTTTGAGACCAGTAATCATCTTGGTGAGGTACTTTTGTTGTCTTTCCAGCTGTTGGAAGTGTCTTCTGAGGTACATCCCAAATGGGGCATTGTACTCTATGATGGGTCTAATGAGTGATGAGTAGGGGGGCACTATAACCTCTTTATTTATAGATGCAAACCCTTTAGTAATTAGATGGGCCACATAGAAGGATTTCCTAACTACTTTGGCAATATGATTGTCAAAGGAGAGATTACTATCTATCTGGGTCCCCAGATCTCTTATTCCCTCTTCTGTATTAAGTGGGCTGCCACCTATGTGGAAATTCATGGGTGTTTTGTTTTTCCCAAATGGGATGAATATGCATTTTTTGGCATTTAGCTTGAGGCCATGACTTTGACACTAGGTGTCCATCTCAGTAATGCCCTTTTGGAGGATGTTCATGTCAGCCAGAGAGTCAATTATGGCTCCCAGGTTGCAGTCATTGGCGAACATGGTTAGTCATAGTCTTCCTGTGTTTACCTGTACTTCTGAGAAGTATACGCTGAACAGTAGGGGTCCCAGGACCGAGCCTTGTGGGACACCACTTGCCACATTTAGAATCAGACCTGGAACCCACATTTCTTACCATGTGAGTGCTGTCTGTAAGCCAGTTGGCAAACCATCTTGTGATGTAGGGGTTTATGTTGAGGCTGGTGAGTTTTTCTGTAATACCCGAGTGGGGAATGGTGTCAAAAGCCTTGGCGAGGTCAAGGTAGGCTGTGTGAACCACCTTTCTCTCATCTATGGCCTTGGTGACTGTCTCAAAGTAGTCAACCAGGTTTAGTAGGCATGATCTGCCCTTAACAAAGCTGAACTGGGTCGGGTCAAGTGTTTGGAGGTTCCCAATGTCTTTGTTAATGAGTTCCATGATGATGCACTCCATAGCCTTGTAGACCAGGCTAGTCAGGCTTATGGGGCGATAGTTACCAGGGTCAGTTGTGGCCCCTCCTTTGTGGAGAGGAATAACCATTACTTTGCACCATTCTATGGGCATGTAGCCTATGGAGAGGCTGAGGTTGAACAGCATTTTTAGGTGGGGTTTAATTCATTCTGTAGTTCGTGCAAGACTCAGCCTTGGACACCATCTGGTCCCATTGACACTGTTTTTGGCTTTTGAAAGGGCTGTTTTCACCTGTGTGTCTGTGATTTTTGGGACACTACACTTTTCCGGTAATGTTGTGGGCCCTTTTGGAGGTGAGAGGGGGGTGAAGTTTGCACTGAATCTATCTGCCAGGATGTTGGCAATATCAGTAGGTTCAGTATATTTTGTGCTGTTTTGCACTAGTTCAGTGCATATCTGTGAGTTGCCACTTAGATTCTTAACATAGCTAAAGAAAGCTTTGTGATTATCTTTTGAATCCCTGGCAATTTTTCTTCGAAGTTAGCCTTGGATGATTTCATGAGGGACCTCAGTTTCTTACTGATACTGATCGGGATGTCTTTCCTTCTTGGGATTTGCTTTTTTTCTGAACTAGTTTCCTCCTTCTATTGTATAGCCTGTTTATTGCAGGCATCCACCAAACTGGTTTCCTTCTCTTAGAGGAGTGAGTCTTGGTTTTGCTAGGGATGGCATGATCCATGCATCCTTGTGGGTGCTCATAGCATGCATTGGTAAAGGTTTCTGCATCTTGGGCAGCATTATCCTTTAGTGTGGGGGCTGTGAAACTTACCACCTCTGTCTTAAGTAAGATGAAGTTTGCTATAGAAAAGTTTTTACTGTGGTTTCCTTTGTTGGGGGTGATGGTGGGGTGTGGACATCCAGAGTGATTAGTTTATGGTCTGATCTAACCAGTGAAGGGTTGACCTCTGTTGTGGAACACCTGTCACCCATGTTGGTGATGACGAGGTCCAATATGTTTTCACCTCTGGTAGGGGAGTTTACTAACTGATTCAGGGTGTTTGAGTTGATGATTTCCAGGAAGCTCTGGGCCTGGGAATTTGTACTCGAGTAGTTTTCCCAGTGAATGGTAGGGTAATCGTCCAATATCAGGGTGTCTGGAAGGACCTTTATTTTTTCCAGTGTCTCCAGAAAGATGGAGTGGTGGTCCTGGGTCATGGAGGATGATCTGTAGCAGGCCACAATTTGCATTGCAGATTTTCCTGATGTTAGTTGTACATGGATGATCTCAGAAGTATCATGCTGTGCCACTAACCTTGAGGTGTAGGTATCTTTGATGAATATGGATACACCCCCCCCTTTTGTGTTTTGGTCCATGTTCTGTGGCCGAAATGTGTGGCATGAGTTTTATCCCAGTAGTGCTGAGGTGCTCTCTGGAGCCTTGAACCAGGTTTCAGTTACTGCACAGATGTCGATGTTCTCCATACTGAGGAGTGCTTCGAGCGCATGCATTTTGAGATTTAAACTCCTGGCGTTGAGTAGCATAACCCTCAGTTTTTTGTTAATTGTGCTGTTTACATTGGTGGATTTGACTTTTGAGCCTTGCCTAAAAAAGGCACTATGGGGGCAGCAAGAGCCTTGGCCAGTATTCAAAAGCCTAGGGGTGACAGGTGCAAGCCGTCTCTTGCAAAGCAATGCGGCTTGTCAAGCATGTTGTCCCAGGCTGACAGACACTAGACCCTCTTTGAATCACACCAGAACCTTAGCCAGTTGTTGAAATTGATCATTTTTTCTTTACATGTAGTCCAGGGAGGTATGTCTCAGGTCATTCACACCAATATGAACAATGACAGAGTCATATTTGTACTTGTTCTGGAGTGACCTGAGTGCTTGTGTTATGTGGCATAGTCTGTCTCCCAACAGGCAGCTAACAGTAACCTTCTGCTTGTCCAGCCTAGTGAGTGTGACCTCAGTGTGCCTGACTATAGAGTCACCTATTACTAGTGTGTTAAGTATGCTATTTTGCCTTAAGGGCTGTGATTGTGCGTCACACTAATTTTGTGTTTTATGTGTTGTGTGGTTTGTGACGGGAAGTGCAGGCTATTTGGGTGTCTGCTTTGGATGTCTCTGATGCTTTTCCAGGTTTTTATTTAGAGCCTCCAAGTATGATTTTGTGTATTTATGTATATTTTTTGCCAGTGCTGTTTAAGTAGGTCTGTGTGCAGCTGGAGTTGTGGTGCAAGTGTTAACCTTCTCCTCTTGACTGTGTATTCCAGTCTTGGGTGGAGACAGCTTAGCTTCCAGTTTCGCTGTATAATTGCATCTCTCGCATATGTTAGTGTTTTGTGGGAGGAGGAGAGGGTTGTCTGTGTACATGAGGCAGTTGTAACATTGCCTCAGGATACCCAGATTCACCAGCTGGACTGGAGAGTGCACCTGAAGTTGCCCTTTGGTCATGTCTGAATAGTAGGGTGAGCTGCTTAGTCACTTGGTTGGTGAGGGATGAATAAAGAGCCTTGCCCTGCTGGGCAATCAGTGCTTGCTATTAGGTCTGAGCAATTGCTGGGCTGTAAGATGCTTTTTGAGTGCTTAGGTTGAGAGTTAGACTAGTTTCAAAGGAAAAACTGAAGGGGAGACTTAGTGGAGCCAGGAATAATTTAACCATAGCTAACCGACACTGCCCGGTGTGCAAAACCATGCAAACACGGTTTTTATAGTAGGGAAATGAAAGAGATAGCAATTAGCCCAAAATGGCCAATAAACTACTAACTTCTGGGCTTGAACCACTCCTCCAGGGACAGATAGGTTGCTCAAAGCTTCCCTATCTCACAGGTGAACAGAGAAACTTCCTTCTATCCAAGTAAGGCATGGGCAACTCAGAAACTAGTATCACAGCCCTGAATTCAGCACTAGCCTGAAAACTGGACTATACTAGCTTAGAAAGGTGGGAAACAAGGATTTTTTTTGTTTTGTTTTTTTTTTTGAAAACAAGGCAAAAACAGTAAAACATACACTTAAAACAGCTTTAAATGACTACAAATGATCAGAAAAGGCTATTGCACTTTAGTGTGTAGCCTACAACAGTTAAACAAATTATTTAAACAAAAAACAACTTTTTAAAAGTGCAGGCAGTCAAATAAGTACAATATGTGAAAAAAACAAGCTTTTAAATCACAGTAAGTGCTGGAAAATCTGCGTTTAGGTGGAAAACAGTTAAGTACAACAAGAAAGTACAGAAAACTGATACTTAATCACTTCAAAGTCTCTCTCCTATGCTGGAAGGCTTTTATCATTTTAAGGGTTTCTAATACTACCCAGTAGTTTAGTTACAGGAAAGATGGGAAACAAGCGCAGATGTGCTCTTTTAAACCAGAAAGTTGAAAGAGACAGACAAACTGTCCAAATGGTCAATAAACTACAATTTCTGGGCCAACATTTGTTCACATTTTCTACATTTCATTTCACATTTCTTAGGTTCATGTCCCACTTTACCACAGCTAAGGCATCTTCTTTTCTCACAATTACTGATTAAATGATCAGATTTACCACAAAAGAAGCATCTTTTATTTCTCCAAATATTTCACAACACCCGTTTCCTTCTACATTTATTATAATTGGAATGTGTATATTTTTTTCATTTCCCATTTTCAGTATAACACTACACCCCTACATCACAGTCCATAAACTTCTATTATCATTGATTTTTGTCATGTTCATAACATCTCTACACGCATTTTTAAAAAGCCTTTTAATACTTCTTGTTCAACTCCATTTTGAAACTGTACATGAATTCTGTTTTTTTTGTCTCTCTCCTAAATGCTTGTATCACATATAAGTTCCACGGATTGTAATTTTTATTTACTTCATACTCTTCTAAGAATTTCTACATGTATTGGCCTAACATGAAAAAAATCACAAAATTTATCTTTACTAATATGTACAAATGTTCTGACCTCCTTAGGTGATATCTCAAAGGTGAAATGAAATTATCCTAAATGTCATACCTCTCAAGTTGTCTTTCTTCCTCACTGCTTATTCTAACAAAAAATGTCTTCCTTTTCAAATCCATCTTCTTCTCTTCTCTCCTTCCTCCTTCTTTCACTGTCTGTGCATGTGATCTTTTCTTCTCTATTCAAATTTCTTCCACCTCTTCTTGTTTTATTCTATTCATAACCCCCCCCCCCCACAGTATGGCTTTTTCACTCTATGGTTCACTTTGATTTCTTAAGTCATTGAAGTAAACATCACATCATCCTCCAGATTGGAGGGTTGTAATAATATACTCTGATTGTGACTCTTTTTCTTCTTCAAATAATTCCTCTTGAAACAAGATTTCTGAATCTTGTAAAGACTCAATCATCTTTACAGCATTCTCCTGTTTTATTCCTCTCTTTTCATACTGGTGTTCCACTTCTTCTGACACCTCTACATCTGCCACCACTTCTTTTTACAAAGGATCATCATATTCACCTTCATAAATGAATTCTCTATAACTCTCTTACTTACACTTCCATGCATTTCTTCCTTACACTCCATACCTCTATCCTACTTCCCCAAGCTTCCTTCATCCCAGACCACAAGTTCTACAAGAATCATTATCCCCACTCACAAAAGAGTAGGTTTTTTATTGATATATATGCATTACATGTTATTTACATATTTATATTATTTACATCTATTTACAAATCTCTATACATTTTAAACTTCAATTTAAGTATTCCCTCCCCGCTCTTTTATCCACAACCTAAACATTATTTTCTCCAAAAATCTTTGTTAAAGTCCATTTTCCATTATATTTAATTTCATTCAGTCTCTCGTTCCATGCAGTCCATGAAACATAAAATATTATTCCACTCATTTTCTTTACTTCTTCCTGTTTCGATGCACTATATTAACCAAATTCTATTATGTCCACATTTATTTGCTCATATTTTAACAAACTTTTCACTGTATGTTTCAAGGTTTACATATTTCTTTCCACAAATCATTAATTCTTTCACATTTTAAAAACACATGTTCAGTAGTCTCAAACTCTTCACATTTATTCCATAATCTATCTTGCTTTTTTATGGCATATTTGCCATAACCAGCAATTCATTTTTGAATAGACAATTTCCATAAAAATTATTACATTCTTTAATATTTTTATAGTTATTATATCTCATCATTATGGCTTTTTTCTTATCTATTTCTAAATCTTTCCATGGAACAATGCAATAAAATGCTTTCTTAATATTTAAGTACCATTCCTTTCTATTTTTCTCACATATATTATTTTTTATTTTCCATAACACAATTTAGTTTTGATACACTTTCATTTCTTCATTCACAAGGTTTTTACTTCTTTTTTAACATCCATTCCTTCTCACAGTTCTTTATATTTATAATATAGTATCATTTCTATCACATTTTTATTTTCCTTCATAATTCTGTTTAATACCGTATATAAAATCAAAGATGCTGCATATACTATTGGGTTTATTAAACTCAAGCCTCCTTGTTATTTCATTTATAGAATCCCTCTCTTGACTCAATTCAGTCTAGATCACCATATAAAAGAAAATATAACCATTATTAGTTCATTTTCCTACTTAATATGAATCATATAGATGTTAACAACATAAACATTTTTTCCTATTATCATGGCTTTCAATGAGTGTGTTTTTTTTCTATAAGAAAATATATATGGTTTCCAAAAGTTAGGCATATCCTTTAGCTCTTTGAGTACATTATCCCATTGTTGTTGTCTGTATTCATTCCTTCCAAATATTATTCTCAGTATATCTATATATTTTTCATTGAACTCAATACCCCCAATCATACTTTTAAAACCATATCTTTTACTTTTCTCTTTATTTTTACTTAAACCAGTTTTTTTAATGTATACTTAATTTTCATTTACTTTTTCAATCCATACTTTATATTCAACAGTTAATACAATATCATCCACATAATTATACATTATTGGTAATTGTACTTCTTTCATCATTTTGCATCCACCACTTCTTGACATTTTATTAATTTATTTCACTATTACATTCATAACTAATGAGAAATATGCTACTAGCTGGCAGCCCTGCTTTATTACACATTCTATTTTATATTTCTTCCCCAATCCAGCCATTTACATTTAGTTTCACATAGTTCTTTTCATAAACAGATTTTATTACTTGTAATATTTTTTTGCTTATATTATATACCTGCAAAATTACACATAATTATTTATATTGGATATTATTATAGGCTTATGTATATGCCCTGTCATAACCTTCACTTCTACATTTTTATTTATGATATAGGTTCATAGGTTCATAAGTTCATACTAGGCTATCTGCCCTAGGGCATTTATAAGCCTAGCCAGAGTATGTTTGGCTTTTGCCACCCATTTTAAATTAATTTTGCTATGCCCTTTTACGAGGTTAGTATACTGTGCCTCTGTCTAACAGTGACACAGAAGTGATACCCGGAGTAAACCTACGATCTCCAATCCACTCATCAAGATTCCTCTTGAAGAGAGTCAGTGAGGGACTCTACCTAACCTGGACTGGGATTTTATTCCAGAGTGAAGGGAGCCTCTGGGTTATGAATCTGTCCCTCCAGCATGTCCTATTTATTTCTGTGCTGAGGTTCAAGTCTCTTGAGCGCGTAGCTCGATGGGATTTGGATTTTTTGAGGTGCAGCATGTCCCTTAATTCCGGGTTGGACATGGCTTTATACGTCAGGCACAGATCACCTCTGAGCAGGTGGTATGCCACTGAGTAGAGCTGGAGTTTTTTTAACCGGGCAGCATATGGCATCTGTTTGAGCCCTTTGATCCTCTTGGTGAGGTACTTTTGGGGTCTTTCCAGTTGCTACAGGTGTTTGGTAAGGTACAGCCCAAAAGGGGCACTGTACTCAATTATGGGCCTGATGAGGGATGAGTAAAGATGCACGATGACCTCCCCTGATCTAGATGTGAATCCCTTCATGATTAGGTGAGCTATATAAAATGTTTTTCTAACCACTTTGACCACGTGGTTGTCAAATGAGAGATTGCTATCAACTTGGGTCCCCAGGTCCCTAATTACTTCTTCTGTACTTAATGGATTACCACCTATGTAGTAATTTGTGGGCACTTTGTTTTTGCCAAAGGGGATGACTATACCCTTTTTGGAGTTTAGCTTGAGGCCATGGCTCTGGCACCAGTTGTCTGTTTCTATGAGGCCTTTTTGGAGGATGCTTGTGTCGGCTGGAGATTCGATTATGGTGCCCAGTTTGCAGTCATCTGCAAACTTGGTCAGCCACAGTCCTTCCATGTTGGCCTGTACCTCCGAGAAATATATACCGAACAAGAGAGGTCCCAGGACTTAGCCTTGTGGGACGCCACTTGTAACTGATTTGGAGTCTGACATGGCTCCAGCAATTCTAACCATGTGGGCTCTGTCTTTGAGCCAGTTTGCAACCCATCTAGTAACATAGGGGTTTATATTTAAGCTGGTGAGCTTATCTATAATGCCTGAGTGGGGTATTGTATCGAAGGCTTTTGCAAGGTCCAGGTAGGTTGTGTGGACCACCTTCCCTTCGTCAATGGCATTGGTGATGGTTTCAAAGAAGTTGACCAGGTTTAAGAGGCAGGATCTGCCCTTAACAAAGCCAAACTGGGTAGGATCCAGTGTCTGTAGGTTCCCAGTATCTTTATTTATGAGGTCCATGATAATCCTTTCCATAGCATTGCAGACCAAGCTAGTCAGGCTTATGGGGCAATAGTTTCCAGGGTCCGTTGAGGCACCACCTTTGTGGAGAGGGACCACTTTTGCTGTACGCCACTCTTTGGGTACATATCCTGTAGTAAAGCTGAGATTGAACAGTTTGGGTTTAGCTCTTCTTGGAGTTCATGTAGGACGCAGCCCAGGACACCGTCTGGTCCCATTGATGCTGTGTTTTTTGCTTTGGAGAGGGCGGCTCTTACCTGAGCATCTGAGATGTCAGGGGGGCAGCACTCTGCTGGGATAGATATTTGCCCTTTTGGTGGGGAGTTTGCACTGAACCTGTCAGCTAGGATGTTGGCAATGTCTGTGGGTTCAGTGTATTTTTTGTCATTTTGGACTAATTCTGAGCATATCTGGGAATTCCCACCCAGGTTCCTAATATAACTAAAGAAAGCCTTGTGATTATCCTTAGTATCCTGTGCAATTTTTCTCTCGAAGCTGGCCTTAGATGATTTTATGAGTGCCTGTAGTTTTTTGCTAATACTGATCAGAGATGCCTTCCCTTTTTGGGATTTTGCTCTATCATGTAGTAGCTTTGTCGTTCTATTGTATAGTTTGTTTATGTCTGGGGTCCACCAGACAGGACATCTGCCTTTGAATGATTGGGTCTTGGTTTTATTTGGGATTGCATGATCCATGCATTCCTGAAGGTGTTCATAGAATGCATTTATAAAGGATTCTGTGGTCTGGGCCGTATTTTTCACAGGCCCGGAGGCTTTGAAGGATTCCACCTTGGTTTTGAGGAGTGTGAAATTTGCTTTAGAGAAGTTTTTCACTGCGGTTTTCTGGGCAGGGGGTGGGGTCGGGATGTGAATATCCAGTTGGATTAGTTTATGGTCTGATCTTACCAGTGAGGGATACACTTCCGGTCTGGAGCATAGAGTCCCCATGTTGGTGATGATCAGGTCCAGTATGTTTTCCCCTCTTGTGGGAGTGGTAACAAGTTGTTCCATAACACATGAGTTTATGAATTCTAGGAACCTTTGGGCTAGGGTGTTGGAGCTAGAGTAATACTCCCAGTCTATGTTTGGGTAGTTGAAGTTGCCCAATATAATGGTGTTTGGAGAGACCTTCATATTTTCCAGTGTTCTCAGGAAGGCCGAGTGGGGTTCCTGGGTTTGGGAGGGTGGTCTGTAGCAGGCTATAAACTGGAAGGCAGTTTTACCCACTGTTAGATGCACATGGATAGTCTCTGATGCTTTGTGCTGTTCCACCAACCTGCAGGTGTGGGTATCTTTGCTGAATATTGATACTCCCCCTCCTTTTGTAGTTCGGTCCAAGTTTTGGGGCCAAAAAACATGATATGAGGTATAACCTGGTAGTGCTGGGGTGTTCTCGGGAGCCCTGAACCAGTTTCTGTTACTGCACAGATATCGATGTTCTCCATGCTAAGGAGAGTTTTGAGTGCGTGCATCTTGAGGTTTAGACTTCTGGCATTGATTAACATTACTCTTAGTTTCTTATCCCTTGTGATACCTATGGAGGTGGGTTTGTCTTTTGAGCCTTGCCTAAAAAAGGCACTATGGCGGTAGCAAGAGCCTTTGCCAATATCCAAAAGCCCAGGGGTGACAGGTGCAAGCCGTCCTTAGCGAAGCATCGTGGCTTGTCGAGCATATCATCCCAGTCTAACAGGCATTGGATCCCCTTTGAATGACACCAATACTTAAGCCAATTGTTGAAATTGATCATCTTGTCTTCATATTGTGGCATCATTCTTGGTGAGGGTAAGATGCTACTCAAGGTCAGGGTCATACCGGCCTGGGCTACATGCTCAGAGAGCTTCTCTATGTCTCTTTTCATGTAGTCCAGGGAGGTACATCTCAGGTCATTCACACCAGCGTGGACAATGACTGAGTCATATTTGTACTTGCCTTGGAGTGACCTGAGTGCTTGTGTTATGTGGCGGATCCTAGCGTCCGACAGGCTGCTCACCGTGTGACCTTCTCCTTGTTCAGCCTGGTGAGCGGGATGTCAATGTGCCTGACGATAGAGTCACCTATTACAAGTGTATCAGGTGTGGTTTTAGCCTTAAGGGCTGTGACTGTTCGGCACACTGGCTTTGTGAGATATGTGTTGTACGTGTTTTGTTTTGGGGTAGCGGTTGCTTGGGTGTCTGCTATGGAGGTCTCTGCTGCTTAGTCTGATATTTATTTAGAGCCTCCGAGTATGTTTTTGTGTGATTATGTGTTTGGTTTGCTGTCGTGCTAGGTCTATGTGAGACTGGAATTGTAGTGAATGTGGTTTCCTTCTCCTCCTGACTGGTTATGCCAGTACTGTGTTGAGAGAGATTAGCCTCCAGTTTGGCTATATGGTTGCATATCTCACATGTGTTGGAATTTGTTGGGAGGAGGAGAGGGTTGTCTGTGTACATGAGGCAGTTGTAACATTGCCTCAAGATTCCCAGATTCACCAGCTGGACCAGAGAGGAGATTCACAACTGACCTTTGGACATGCTAGAATAGTATTGGGAATTCCTTTATAATTGAAAACAAGGGCCAATGGGGAACAAGGTACTCAAGGGGAGTTTGTGAGGGTGTAGTGCTTTTAATTTTTTAGTGCTGACTTATATAATTGCTTAGTGAGCAAATGCCAGGTAACTTAAGTGCAATGTGTTACAGGTAACTTAAATGCAAAAATGACAAACAGTAACTTTATTTCAAGTGAAACAAGGAAATAAGTACGGTAAGCAATGCAGATATCACTAGGGATCCACAGAAGTGCTGAAAAGCCGCGTTTTAGGTGGAATTAGCATTCCAGGGAAATAAGCAAACAAACAACAAGCATACAAACAAAGCTAGATTCAGCAGGCCTGGATCTAGTCTATGCTACAGCAAACAAGGTGTACCAATTTCAGTAAGAAACAGTTCAAATATGCAGGCACTATAAACTTTTAACCAGAAATTCCCAGCTCAGAAGGGCAGAGTCCAGCCTCTCCTCCCACAAGAGGCAGACCACGAACATTCTTAATGTAAAATAACTGGCCTGAAGCCCAAGTGCTTAAACCAGAACTAATACACTTTTGAATAACAGACACTGAGCTCTCAATCAGCAGTTCCCAACTTAGAAGGATGTAAGCTACCTGTCCTGCCACCACAGTGCATGCCACAAACCTTCCTAATGTAAAACAACTGGTCTGAAGCCCAAGTGCTTAATTCAAAAGACTTAGAATTATAGCTACACTTTAATCAAGTTACTACCAAGCAGTAATAAATACAATTGAATACTTTAAAGAATGCCTGGATTAGTGCTCAAGTTATACAAACAAAGCTAGATTCAGCAGGCCTGGATCTAGTCTATGCTACAGCAAACAAGGTGTACAAATTTCAGTAAGAAGCAGTTCAGATATGCATGCACTGTAAGCCTTTAACCAGAAATTCCCAGCTCAGAAGGCCAGAGTCCAGCCTCTCCTCCCACAAGTGTGCAGACCACAAACCCTCTTAATGTAAAATAACTGGCCTGAAAGCCCAAGTGCTTAAACCAGAATTAATACACTTTTAGAATAACAGACACTGAGCCCTCAATCAGCAGTTCCCAACTTAGAATGATGTAATTATCAACTATTTCGCTTATTATCCATAACAACCCTTGACTTCCTTTTCCTTTTCTTCCAAATACATTTTGGTCATATATTTTATCCATTTTTTGTAACCTTTTTGTTATTATTCTCAAAAAAATATATATAATCTGTATTATTCCCTGGTATATGTCCCCAGATTTCTATCTCGTCTTTCTTTCCTTTTTTAAATATAAATTTTATAACTCCTGAACATATCTCTTTCTCTGTAATTCCAGTTTCTAACTATTTATTCATAACTTCTATAAAAAATATTTTTGCCACTCTTTCATTTCTGTATATATACCACATTCAATTTCATCCATTTCTTTTGCAGAATTCATGTTAATATCTTTTAGAATCCAATCAAGTCTTTTATAGTTATTTTTTGTTCTAAATACTCATTATCTTCATTATTTAATTTTTCACCTTTATAAATTTCTTCTATGTGGTCTTCTCTTTTAACAAACAATTCCAATACATATCCTTTAATTATTTTGTATATTCCTTCTTGCTGACATATTTGCTTACCTTCCTTATTTAATTCTCTTATTATTGTTCCTTCTTTTATCATTTTATTCAAATATGGTGCTACCTCTTCTTTCATTCCTTACAATCAATATGTTTGTTTTTATAACAAGTTATTCATTTTAATTGATTCATTTAATATATTTCTCTTTCTTTTTCATAAAATGATTTTTTTCCTCTACTAAGTCTGTAAATATTTCTTAACTTAATATCTTATATCTCGTTTTATTTTTTTCTTTTCTTCCTTATACATTCTAAAAACTTTTTTTTATATTTCTCTTTAAAATTAAGCCACCCAAAGAGTCCAATTCTCATAAGATTCTCTCATATTCATATGATTTTTCCATATTTCCATAAGTTATTTTTACTCGTCTAACTCTAATTCCTTTTCATTATTTTTTTTATTCATGTTCATATTCTTATATATTCTAAATTTCCCTGTACTTTAATCCATATAGCCACATGATCTGAAAATCCAACATACTTAATTCCTTTTTTATAACTTTTAAACTATTAGATATTAAAAAAAATCAATTTATGTCCTAATTTGATTCTTTTTGTAGGTCCAGTGGTTATTCTCCCATACACTTAACTTTCCACTTCTCATAATTTCTTTAACCATTTTAACACCACAATTTCTCTTATTTTTTGGTAAATTACAATCAGAATCACCCACCACTATAATGTCCATATTTACACAAACATATTCAAAAATGTTTTTAAACATCTTTTCTCTCTTTTTTTTTATTACTTATGCATATAAAGCTATAATTCTGTACAGCTATTTTCCATCTCAAATCTATTACAGGTTCATAGGTTCATAGGTTCATACTAGGCTATCTGCCCGAGGGCATTTACAAGCCTAGCCCATCGTTTTGTGGCTTACGCCACCCCTTTAGTATGGGGAACTATACCCATTATTTGCTGTGCCTCTGTTGAGCAGTGACACTGAGGTAATCCCTGGGGTATATCTGCGATCTCCCATCCATTGGTCAAGATTTCTCTTGAACAAGGCCAGCGAGGTGCTCTGCCTCACATATACCGGGATTTTGTTCCACAGCACAGGGAGTCTTTGGGTGATGAATCTATCCCTCCAGCACATCCTATTAATGGTTTAAGTCTCCCGCCCTTGTGGCTCTGATGGATCTAATTTTTTGAGGTGAAGCATATTCATCAAATCTGGGTTTGACATGGCCTTGTATGTTAGGCAAAGGTCACCTCTGAACTGAATAGAGCTGGAGTTCTTTCAGTCGGGCAGCATAGGACAGATTTTTGAGACCCTCAGGTACCAGTTAGTATAATAAAATGTTTACTCCTTTCCTTTATTTTCTCTAAGCATTATATTTTTGAATTTTCTTTTCCTTTCTTTAACTCTTTTCCTTATCAAATTCTTTTTATTTCTTACTGTGCACCATTCAGCTTCTTCCTCATTACCATATTTTATCCTAGTTCCTCTATGGTTACATGTAATACTGTAATGCTTTCTTGACATAATATTCATATGCCTGAGCATGCTTCTTTCTCCATATTCCAAACTACTACACTATTCCACAGTTTTTCAGTTTGTGTTCTTTCTTCCTCTGTTAATAATCTGATATCTTCTAAAACAATAATATGTGCATCTACTGCAGCACACCATTGTAATGTATCTAATCTCCTCTTAATATTTTTCATACTGTTCACATTTTAAACTTATATTTTCAGTTTATAAGAACAGTTAGTATAATAAAATGTTTACTCCTTTCCTTTATTTTCTCTAAGCATTATATTTTTGAATTTTCTTTTCCTTTCTTTAACTCTTTTCCTTATCAAATTCTTTTTATTTCTTACTGTGCACCAATCAGCTTCTTCCTCATGTGTCTCCTCTATTTTTTTCCTTATTACTTTCTTTAACTTCATGTATATATCTTTATCAGTCACATGTTTTTGTACATGTTCTTGTATAGCACATTTTTCTATCTTTTTCTCCTGTATAACTTAATTTTAATTTTCGATTTCTTAAAATTCATTTCACATTCTAGCCATGAATGACCAGCATTGCCACATTGTTTGTACTTTAAATCACATTTTTTGCATTATGCCCTGTTTTACCACATAAATAATCCCCGGGATTCATGAAGCTCGGCACAAGGATGGCATTTGGCTTGCGCCGACTGTGCGGCATAGAGATGGCGCAGTAGTGCCATATGCATATTAATGAAGACTCGCTGCCCCCACATCCATGTACATAGGAAACGTGCATGAGTGCAGGGGGCATGTCCAAGCGCTGCACGCAGGCATGGACATGTCAGCTGCTTATGTGCAACCTAAAATGCTGAATAGTACAACCTGCCTCTAATAGCAATCACACCTGTCAGTGTCTGTGGATACTGAAATGTATGTAAAGCATGCAAGACAGTTTTGCAAATACAAACATAAGAAACAAACACAAATGCACGTAGATGAATATTGAGTCCCCATCCCTCGAACAAATGACATTTAAAACCCTGTGCCTGTATTCCATTGTAGTGTTGATAGTTATACCAAGTGGCAGCAAAACACATCGTGTTAGTGTGCCGCCAATAGCTAAGCCTAGCCCAATGGTCAGGGTTACCACCTGTCCCACATTGTGAGGGACAGTCTCCCTCGGGGCAGTTGTGTCTATACCAAAACCATTATAAATGTAAAATGTCCTGCAATTGTAGGACATAATTATGTCCCAAATCTTATGTAATAGTCACATACAATACTTATTTCCATATGTAAAATACCTACATGTTACAAGAAACATAATAAGTAAGTAAACGAAACAGAAGAAGCAACTAAACTGCTACAACAATAAGATTACATTTAGGCATAAAACAAAAGTACTATCCATTGTACTTACCGTGGGTATGTGCTGGCCTGTAAAATCTGATGTGTGTCCCGAATATATTTCATCCTGGCCATATAAAAAGGTGGCAACCCTACCAATGGTCAGAGCATTCTCCCAAAATCTGCCCATTCATGGTCCAAGGCATCCTTGTCAGGATGAGCCAAAGATGAATGGGTATTACCCGGGTCTACCTACCATGTCATGAAAGATAAGTATTTGCGTGTACCTATGTGCATGATGTACAGCATGTGGAAGGTGGAAAATGCTCGGGTAGTCCTCAAAACCATACAGGTACCAGAGATATGTAGTGTATGCAATGTGTTCCCCTGACCATGCCATGGGTCATCAACCAGAGAAGGGATGGATGGAGTGTGTGGAATATGGGGGTGGGGGGGACAAGTAATGTAATAATTTGCCTAGGGGAGACTGTGTTGGATGCACAATAGGTGAACTGGAGGTGTACGAGGTAGCAGTGGGTGAATCAGAAAGAAACACAATACAAACATACACATCTGCAATACAACCTCACAGGCCATACTGTAGAACACAATCCCACAAACATATGAATATAAAAATGTGTGATACACATGTACAGAAACGTCACCGGCACATACCCACATAATGGTCTGGCCTGAACTGAGCCATCCAACCATAACACACCTGGATGCATAATTGAATACCCATCATCACATCTACAGCACACAACCCACCCCATTCCTGAATGTCCACCAAATCCAGCCATACTCGGGCTGCTAGCTTGGTGCAGCCATATCTGCACATAGTGACCACTACTCATATCTAGTAGGCAGTCTCACCTCAGGCAGTCTCAGGAATGCAAACTATGTATCCCTTGCATGTATAACCCTATCACATTTTTGTAAATCCAAAAATATCAAAGGTTATTGGCAGTTATTGGTCTGTTTAATTTTTGGACATCCCTCATGGGATAAGTATCTTGTGTAAACATCAGACCTGGTGTCACAACACAATTTCCAGTCCTGTAGACATCTGGACACAAGTTGTATGTGCAGTAGTGGTTCACAAAACTGCTCAGGCTCCAGCCGGTCATGCAGAACCTACTACCCGGGATTAAACACATGACCGTGATGCACGGCTCCCGACATGCATTATCGAGAATATATACTTTACACATTCGCATAGTGGCAGTTGGATATAGGGTGATTAAGGTGCTGATGTAAGCAGGATACCTCCTGTCCCACTTTGTGAGGGACAGTCCCTGTTTGGGCAGGTGTGTCCTGACCAAAAATAATACAATGGCAAATGTCCTGTGATTGTAGGAAAAAATGATGTACCATATTCCATGTAACAGTTGCATAAAACAATTATTTCTGTATGTAAAATACATAAATTTTACAAGAAACAGAATAAGCAACTAAACCATTACAAGAATAAGCTCTCATCTAGGAAAATAAGTAAAGTTCTAAACCCTGTACTGACTGTGGGTATGTGTTGGCCTGTAAAATCTGATGTGTGTCCCGAAAATGCTCCACTTTGTCCATTAGAAAAGGTGGCAACCCTAGATGTAAGCGGGTATGCAAGCGGGTAGGTGGCTGTGATTAAACGGGTATGTGGAATGTAAAAACATATGTAGGTGTATATGCATGTGTATGTACAGACCGATATATATGGAGAGAGAGATAAAGATACACAAATATATATATATATACACACACACACACACACACACACACACACACACACACACACACACACACACACATATACGTGTGTATAGATATATATTTACATACATGAGAAGCATATATATATATATATATATATATATATATATATATATATATATATATATATATCTATATATATGTATATATAAAGAATGGACATTGTAACAGTAAAGCATACACAAGGGATGTGAAGAGAATCAAGAGCAATGTTGGTATTGTAAAGTGCTTTCAACGTATGTCATAAATAGCTGCTCAGGTGTGAGCAGAGCACCGCTACTCACACCACAGGTAGGGTATTACCACTGGGAGTAACATCGTTGAAATGATAGGTCCACTTTACACACAGGTGGAATTTAGTCCCATACTGGGACCTCCAAAAATTTGAAAGCGCAAATGAATGTATTCCATAACACCAGGAAAGGCACATATGTGCAAATATACATGGCAGGAGACCCTGTGAATACACGAGGTGGGACAGAATGTGTGTAGGGCCCCAAAAGCTCTGGAGAGGGAAATGTGTAAAGGTGTGTCATGGCTGCGATAACAAGGGGATAATGGATGTTACGCCTGTAAATTTAACACGGGTGAGGTGGAGGAACTATGGGTATGCAATTATGGATCCAGGCATGCCAGGGTTGGATGGGCCGGTTCTAATGGACCGCCCCGTGGAGGTCAGCTAGGTCGTAATAGGTATATATGCATACTCACATGCAGACAACAATATATGTTGACGTACAAATTTTGTAACACATGCATTCCATTTCCTGACATAAATAATAGGAATGTGCCCATACAAACATCGACGGTACATGGAATAATAGGCTGTGCAGAAGAGGGATGGGTCAAATCACACAATCACATTCCAATTACCATCGGTAATCCCTACATGAACATATAGTGACATTTGTCCGCTGTATAATGTGCTACATACTGATTACAAGATAACTGGAGTGTGTCGGCGTTATAATGAATAAGGCACTAGTATGCTGGTGAAGCTTATAAACACCATTACGCATGTGTAAGTGCGTATGAGCAGGGAATGTATTGACACACTGATGTACATATATATAATCATATATATAACTATATATATATATATATATATATATATATATATATATATATATATATAAAACAGCAAGATATGAATATACATGTATGAATACATATGCAGATATGTGTATATATATATATATATATATATATATATATATATATATGTTACAGTAAATATACACATGTATATACTTAGGTTATGCTACAGCAGTTATGGGTAACATATTTAGATCGGGCATATGTTGGTGGGAGGTCCACTCAACAAACGTCTACTTATCACCCACCCCAGCTAGGCCGGTGAGACATACAGACACGCAATAAAGGTAAACACAACACTGGTTCCCAGAGCACCCGCAGGAAACTACCAGTAGGAGAGATCTACAAGGTCTACACTTTAAACATGGACAGCGGGACACCAAAAATTTGGTACCTTTCAACCAATGGGGGAACACCATTACAACCAGGATGTGGCTTTACACGGAACAGTAGGTTGTGCAAGCCTGATAACACATGGGTTGACACAACGTACGACATGTGTCCCGACACAGGGAGAGTGGGCAGTGTGTAGGGTTGTGTTCATATCCCACCTGCGTCCCCCTGTGCCCTCAGTAAGGATGAGTGCTGTAGAGTAGTGGCAGGTGAAGGAACTATGGGTATGCGATTATGGGGCTAGGCTTGCATGTGTTGGCTGGCAGATATGTATTATGACTGCCCCATGGGTGTTAATAATATTCTGATGTGGGTATAGCAGATGCACATACCTCCCAAACTATAAGAGCACATCTACTGGACAGTCGGTAAACCATTGGGGGGATACATAGGGACCATATCATTGATCTGTCCCCGATTACCAGGGACGTCCATGATTACAAATCAGAATCCTAACACAGTCTCAACTAAACCATCCTAGAACTAGTGATATTAGGAGAAAAGGTGGCGAAATACATGTAATGAATAATGACAACATGTAAGAGTCATAAACTACATGCACCTCAGAAAATGTGTATGAATACATATGTGCTCTGTGTCCGTCAATGTGTCAGGTTAATAGCACCAACCTTCTAAATGTGTCCCTGAGGTCATTATGCAGTGTCCCTGATTCAGTGTTTATTCTTCCCCATTCATATGAGAGGTCTGACAGTGAGAGAAAGAGCATGTTCCGCCAACTACCTTAGATGATTGATAGAATAAAAGGTATGGGGTTACCACCTGTCTACTTTTGCGAGGGACACTCCCCTGTGGCCAGTTGTGTCCTGCATAATAAAAGTAATTAAGGCAAATGTCCTGTGATTTAGGGCAAAGACTACCTATATTGTCTGTAGTAGTAGCATAAAACAATTATGTTCCTCTGAAACACCTAAATGTTATTGGTAACGGTATAAGCAACTATAATGCTACAAGAGTATCCTTTTATTTAGGTGAAATAGTGAAGTACACACCTTTCTACTGGCTGTGGCTGTGTTGCCCTGCAAAGTCTGATGTCTGAAAATACAGGTCCTATAGGGTTGCCACCTTTAGAAATGGCCAGAGTGGGACATATTCTGTAGAAATGTCAGACATTCCAGGACTAAACATACCTACAGCCGTGCATAATACAGGATTACACTTATTTGCACAAATAAAAGCTTCATCTAGTTGTATGTGAATTGCTTAGGCTACTTCATATAACATATAGTAGTGTCATATATAAAATAACTGTTGTACGCAATCATTTATGAAATGTAGAATATAATAATGTCCTGTAATCTGGACATGTGCTATGTCTTGATTATTTTCGCACTGTCCCTCACAAAGTGGGACAGGTGGTTACCCTAAAGTCTTACCTTGGCCAATTGAGAAGGTGGCAAACCTATAATAGGTATGAGGAAGTATAACCCGTCCGATGGATGTGGCTACCACAACCCAACTACTCGTTTGTAATGCATGGTCTCAGTTCCCATGTATCAGCCAGATGGGAGCAGAGTGCATGCGGAACACACAAATATGATTAATTCACTGGACAGGCTGCTGATTCCGTACAGTTGAACGCCATGCCGTCGCCTAATGGGAATCCATTTCCAATACTGTAGTCATGTAGTCCGATGTGATAGGCATTACAAGGTTGGAGCAGATTGTAAGAGGAACACACAATTATGAATGATTCATCAGACAGGCTGCTGATTCCATACATTCGAACACCATGCGGTCGCCTAATGGGCAGCCATTCCTGATAATGTAGCCAGGAGTGGCCTTAGGTCAACTGGTGCCCTAGGCAGAGGGCACAATGGCAACCCCCAATACACCACCCAGTGCCCCCATCCTGGTCTACCTACACCAAATAAATACTGGCAAAGTGCACCCACTAAAGTGGTGCCCTAGGCGGATGCTTAGTTGGCCTATGCTTAAGGCCGGCTATGACTGTAGTCATGTAGTCCAATGTGATAGGCATTACAAGGTATTCCTAAGAGGAACACAGGAATATGAATGAATCTCCGGACAGGCTGCTGATTCCGTACCAATGAATGCCATGCCGTCACCTAATAGGCAGCCATTTCTGATACTGTATTCATGTATTCCGATGTAATAGGCATCACAAGGTGGGAGCACATTGTATGAGGTACACATATATGATTGTGTCACTGAACAGGCTGCAGATTCCGTACAGCTGAGCGCAATGCCGTTGCCTAATGGGTGGCTAATCCCGATACTGGAGTCATGCAGTACGATGTAATAGGCATCACAAGGTAATATTGTGGTCCCCGCTCACACGCAGGGGTGTGAGTGACAGATGCAAGCACCAATGCCAGTGCATTAGCAAGTGTACGAATGAGCAGGTTTAAGCGTGTTTGACTACCAGTATGCGAGTATTGGATTGGTTAAGCAACGTAGAAGCTAATTGAGCATAAGAGGCTGTAACCAGAGGATATCATACAGCATGGTCATTCAACAGTATAGAAATGTATCCCATCATGTAGAAGTACATGTGTGTGTTTATGTCCAGCATATAGGTACATACATATACAGAGATGTACTAGGGATATGCCATGTCGCAACAAAGCATTACAAACGAATGAAACGGGAAACACCAGTGACACCTGTATTATGTAGTGGTGTTGCTCTATGTGATCACAAGACTCCCTCAGACAGACAATATTTGTACATTTGCCATATACATCACTCTATGCATGTAATGTACATTAACACATCAATACCTGTCCAATCATTATGTGTGAACAGTACCCCTGCAATGTGCAGCATCATCATCATGACAAAGGTAAATGGGGTAACCATAGAGGGATCGGTAGTGTTACGTGTACCTGAACCATGTAGGAGTGATGTGCACACCAGGACCGCGCGCCTGAGGGACAGTGGTGAGGATAACAGTATGTTATGATGCATATTACAAGGGTTTCATGTGTCCAGTGGGCATGTGTATGCAATGGATAGCTATGTATAAGGCAGATGGTGTCCTAGGAGCCAAATGGCAGATATGTACCTGTCTGGTCCCACTCCCAAGGGGGACATGCTAAATCCTCAGTGGTGGAGCCACCAGCCACTCAGGTGGGGCATAGCCAACAGAGGTTGACGTTAATGGCTGGGCCTCAGATGTGCTAGTGCCCGGTGCCATGGTCAGCTGAAGTGGGACAGGAGGATCTGCTGGGACCTACCAACCCATTCGCCCTATGGTGTTGTGTTTTAAACCCACATATGGCTTAGTGATAGACAACAGCATACATGATTACCTACGACAGTATGCATAGATATCACCAGCAATCAAACAGATTGTATACATTTTCAGAGGGAGCACAACACATACATATGTACTGCATGGCAACTGTACAATGTGTAGTAGACGTGTGACCGCAGCTATGAACAGTTGCACATCATTGGCTTGTCACTAGGAATTCCACACAGTGTCAGTCATACCACTGTCTCATGTGACACATGTCCAGTCAGGGATGCAATGGCAGTAACACATCCCTATCATGATGTACTGTCTGCAATCCCCACACCATGCTTCTGCTGTGCACAGAAGTGTGTTCAGTGTGTAACACAGGAGACAAATGGTTGTACACACTGACCTGTTCACAGATGGCCCTACAGATAGGGTTCCCTCAGGAACAGAGTACTGTCATGTCTGTATTTTAACATGCAGAATAGCCATCACCACACACATGTTAAACAGGCAGCAGTCTCAATGCAGCATAGCTACACTTACATGTTGTAGTTGTGTGGCACATCACCCTCCTGTCATTAGGCTATTTCCCACTTTTCAAAATGATTGAGGTACATCCAGATATCATCTGTGATGCCGTGTCAGAAAACCACATCCAGGTACCACTTACAGCGACTGTATTGGCCAGATAATTACATCTTTTCCTAGATAGTGTACTGTCTTTATCATGCTGATGGCTATGGGAACACCATCACAGCTGTACCACATGCAATCAGCTAGAGGAGGACTGCAACAGGTGCAGAGGCCATCACCTGACCATTTCCATCTGTTATAATACGCATGCTGCTGCTGTGCAGGTGTCCACCTTCACATCCACCAGAGAGTGTCTGTGTGGGACAGGCAATGTACACCAGGGAAGGGCTTGGAGAGTTCACCATAATCTGGCACATGCTGAATAGTAGTGGGTCAAACCCCTGACTACGCATTACTATTACATGTGCATGACATTACTACATGTGCCACAGAGACGCCATGTTGCAGTGCTGTAAGAACATGTGGGTAGGATAGTGAGTGCCATCTGCAACAGATATAGTAGACATACAATAGGTGTGGCACACATGTCAGTCCACGTGAATGGATGCCATTGTCACCACAACCACACTCTAATGGACATGCATTGACCCCTTTGCCAGGGCGGCAAATACACAATGTAACTATTTGTTTGCCACACCACAGTAATGCACAGGACCACATGCACCACAGGGGATATCTGGAGGTTTAATGGGCTAGGCCATGTGAAAGTGCTTGAAAACTGTTGGTATGCCAACGAGGTTTATACTGGAAGTGACTGTGGTTGGGAGCATCACAACCCACATGCAGACACAGGGTACCAGTACTGTCATGCCGGTATGCATTGCTCCATGGGTGTGTAGTATTTGGCTGTGCAAGATGGCTGTACAAGGCTGAGTGAGGGGTAATCCTTGCCATTGTGTCACCCGACAATGGTGTGCAGTGCAGGGGTGTAGTGTCTGCAATGTCCCTCACAGATGGGTACAGCAATATCTGGCCTGACATCCTGGTTACCAATATGTAGGGCCATAGCTTTGCAATGCATGCCATGTCTGTGTTTGATAGTCCTTCACATGGACATTGCCTGGGATGTGCACGTCCCACAATACTGTACAGTGACATGTACAGGTGTACCTGGTTTGGCAGACACATGTAGTGTACACAGTCTGTTATACCCCAACATGCCAATACTGGCCTGGTGTGGCAAAACCTGCTTACAGTGAGCAGGTCAGCCCTGCATCTGCATGTATAGAATGGACAGTTATTCCGTGGTGTCAGTGGCATGGGTCCATACAGGGCACATGTGTACAGCATTATCTGGCCTTAGTGGATCACATATGATGGCACCACATATGTTGCAGCCATTCAGTGTGGAACATAGTGAAGGCACAATATCTGCATATATGTGTTAATTGTACTGCTGTACAGGGTCCCATGTCCTCTGCAGGCCACTGCGGTCACACCGTGCCTACTATCTGTCCTCAATGTGCATGTTACTAGCAACATAGTGGGATATCATAGGCAAGGTTGTATGTGGATGGCACATGGGTGCAGGACATATACCAGGTACTAGTAGGGCTGCATACTTAGTTCACCTGCCCTTTTGCCAGACATATGGGTATGGATTGCCAACTCAGTGCTGTAGCTGACTGACAGCTGTACTCCTCGTGAGGTAGCCATTGTGTCATAAGATGGATACTATATAGGAAAACTAGAAAACTCACTCCCAAACCTGTCCAATGGTAAGACAATCATGGCCACCTCTACACAGGCTCTGACAGACAAACACACACTAGCAATGTCTTGTATACGAACCCCTACAGTATCACACTGCAGCAACATGCATTTAGGGCATGCCCTACAGCAAATACTGCAAAGCACTGTACTTGTCTCATGCAGGAGACACACACACACACACACACACACACACACACACACACACACACACACACACACACACACACACACACACACACAGACACTTGAAATGTCTGGGATTAGAACACCGACCTAACTACTTTACTACACTACAGCATTACACAGTTATAGAACGCTCTACCGAGATTACAGCCCAGGGAAGAAAGGTGACACA